>NW_024342644.1:3448869-3576123 GCF_902729225.1 Pteropus medius | reverse complement strand
AAAAGAAAAAAAGTTTCTATTATTTTTTTTTTTGTAGCTAGAGCTACACAAAGCAAAATGAAAAGTTGAAATTAATTAAGTAAATTCAAGATAAGATTTTGTAACAGATCCAGAGAATTATGTGATACTCACTGATCATCACCTTAGTCTGATTCAGAATATAAACGTTTTGGCCTAAAAAGCAGTGAGAGGAGAAGTGGTAAGAGTTCAGGTGCGGGGGTTGGGGGAGGTGTTAGGTATGGCTGAGAGCGGGTAAGGCGCAGATGATCAATAGGAAAGGAGGTGGAAAAGGAGAAAACATTGACGAAAAAGCAAGGGTTGAGTAGAGAAAAAGCTTATAAGGAGAGTTAAAAGTGTTTAAGCTAAGAAAATCATTTCTAGTAAGCTTAGCAATATTTTGAATCTGCTAAGCAGCTAAAGTGGTTCTTTCATTATTATTATTGATACAAGACTTCATAGTTCATAAAGTCTCTAAAACCATAATCTGGGTCTATCTAACTCTTGAAATCTCTCTCCAAAAATATAACTATGTTATCAATTTAATGATGATTAATGTCTTATTGTGATCTAAGGATATAACTTGGTATCACAAACTATTAAATAATACAAAACTCTCTGAGGCATAAGTAAGGAAAATATCTCATCTGGTCTGTATATTTCATAATAATAATTCAACATCATTTTTATGGGCTTTGTCACTAAAATTATTTTGGGGAAAAAAATCTTTCTGAATTGTAATAGTCACTGAAAGATGACTGGCATTCCTATCATCCTCATCTTCTCCCTTATTCCTAGCTCACAAAATCTGATTCTTTCAATAAGATTCCTTTAGTTATGAACATCAGGAAAGGTTATACTTTTCTCACTGCCCAAAATAAAACTCCAGAGACTGAAATGAAGGGGATTTTGGAAACTCCCACATTATAAGCAGCTCAAAACTATATAACTTCATATTTTCTTAGAGTATCTATAATTAACATTCTCAAACACAAAGTACCAAAATTAGGAATGAAAAGCTGACATCATACAACCTTACATAAATTAAAAGATTAGAATGGAATACTAGGAACACACTTGTGCCAACAAATGAGATAACTAAAACAAAATGATTAAATTTCAAGAATGACACAAATTACCTAAATCGATTAAAGAGATAAAAAATTAGAGTAGACCTATAACAAGTAAAACAATTTAATTGATAATGTAAACTCTTCACCCAATGAAACAACCAGGCTCAGACGGCTTCATCATGTTGAGGACATTGTGAATGTTCTCACCAGGAATCAATCTGCTGACACCTTGATCTTGAACTTCTCAGTCACCAGAACTGAGAAAAATAAATATTTGTTGTTTGAGCCAGCCAGTCTGTGGTATTTTGTTATAGTAGCCTGACTAACACAGAAGACAAATTTCAATCTCAATAGCATCAAAAAGAATAAAGTAATTAGAAATAAATTCAGCAAAAAGAGACCAAGATATATACAATGAAAACTATAAAATATTTCTGAAAAAAAATTAAAGAAGAGCTGAAAAGTGGAAAGATATTCCACGTTTATTGATTGGAAGACCCAGTATTGTTAAGATGACAATTCTCCACAAATTGATCTATAGATTTAATGAATACTTATCAAAATCCCAATAAGATTTTTTTTGCAGAAACCAATATATAATCTTAAAATTCACATGAAAATGCAAAAGAACAAAAATAGCCAAGTTTTGGGGAAAAAAAATACAGAATTAGAGGACTTTCACTTCTTGATTTCAAAATTTACTGTGAAACTATAATAATGCAGCATAAGAATAGACATATAGTTCAATGAAACAAAATTGATAGTCCAGAAATAAACCATTATATTCATGGTCAATCAACTTCTGACAAAGTTACTAAGGCTATTCAATGGAAGAAATAATAGTCTTTTCAATAATAGTGTATGGTCAGTTATATATCAAATTACAAAAAGATAAATTTAGATATTTATCTCAGGCCACACAAAAATTAAATGGATTGTGGACATAAGTGTAAGAGTTAATATTATAAATTGTTCAGAAGAAAACTAATAAGAAAATATTCATGATCTTGGGTGAGACAACAAGTTCTTAGATATGATACCAAAGGCACAATTCATAATATAAAATATTGATAAATGATATTTCATCATAATTAAAAGCTTTTTAACTCAGAAGACATCATCAAAAAATGAAAACAGTTATGTCATCAAGATAATGGCATAGGTCATTCCTGATTTCAGTCCCCCTCTCAAGAAGAACTATCAATAGACAAGACACATCTGTGAAAATCCCAGAACCTTGGGTGGTGGCGGGGAGGTCAAAGCAACTCTCTGAATCACAGAGACCAAGAAGGACTACATTAAAAGGGTAAGAGGAGTTGCTGCACTTTAACTGTATTGCTCCTACCACAGGCTGACATATAGCCACATTGCGAAGGCATATCTAGGCCTATGGCTTCTCTAGTGGAAAAGAGAGCCCAAGGTGGACATCCTAAGTTTCTAAATACTTTCCAGGAGGCCCACTTGGGTCTCACCTCAGAGGGATCACTGGGAGAATATTCAGAGGGCAACCACTGGGAAACAGATAGTGGGAAGGCTGAGCTTACAGCAACCAGTGCTCAGATCTTGATGGATTACATTCCTACTTGCAGTGGCACCCAAGCAGAGATTCCAGCCAGTGACTCTGCCCATCTACAGAGCAAATCTGGTGGCCCCATCTGACCAGAGCTTCGTTAGCAGTTTTGTCTGATTTTGATCCCCAGCCAATGAGCTATACTGGCTATAGAGCCCATTCTACAGATTGAGTGGGGCAGGAGAGCAAATTCAGAGTTTCACCCAACTGAACCAGCATAATACCCTGCCTGTTTACTGAACACAGCCTTTAGCCTCATCCAGGAAAGGAGGCCAGCCAGCGACCCTGCCTAAGTGGAGAATAGTTTATAGCCCCACTAGACCAGGGCTCCCAAACATCCACCCCACCTGAGAGTAGTACTTAGTCTCCAGCCACACCCAACTGTGGGTTACAGCTATGGCCCCATCCAACTTCACAGCATGCTTCTGGCCTGGCAGGATCACAGAATATAGCGTAAGTCCTGTCTGACTGAATGCTATGCTTGTGCCCCAGTGAAGTCCAGCCAGTGGCTCCATCAGTTAGGGAGCGCAGCCTGAGACCCTACCCAACTAAAAATGATTATAGAGCAAGCACTGCCAACTTGACCAATGGCAAAGTCTAACCAGTTGCACTGCCCTGCCAGGGAACACAGTCTGCAACCCTGCCCTACAGAGGTGATTGCAGAGCCCAGCGAGTGGCCCCACCTGACCATGAAACCCAACCAGCAACCCCCAAGCAGGGAGCCCACCCAGTGGACCCACTAGAATGCAGAGGTGAACCAACAGGCCTACTCACCTGCAGAGCCCAGCCAGCAGACCTTCTTGCCCTCTCCTCTGACTGCACGCACAGCGGTGGCCTAGCCCAACTAGAGACCCTGACATCAAGCCATGCCTACCCATGATGCTTCAGCTGATCAGACTTGCATGTGAATGTTCAGAGTAGCACTAGTCATAATAGCCAAAAAGTAGGAACAATATAAATGTCCAACAACTACTGGATGTATAAACAAAATATTGTGTATCCTTACAATGGAATAGTATTCAGTAATAAAAAAGACTGAATTACCAATATGTATAACAATATAGGATAATCTCTAAAACATTATGCTAAGTGAAAATAGTTGGGCATAAATAACTATATTTATATGGATCTATTCATACTAAATGTGCAGAAAAAGTAAGTCTATAGAGACAGAAGCAGATTAGTCGTTTACCTAGGGCTGGGATGGGAGAAGAGATTGGGAGTAAAGAGGTATAATAGATCTTTGTGGATGATGAAAATGTTCTAAAATTCATTTTGATGGTAATTGCATAAGTCTATAAATTTACTAAATATTAGTTAATTATACCCTTAATATGAATGAATTTTATAGTATGCAAATTATTCCCCAATAAAGCTGTTGTTATGTCTATTCTATAGGCATAAATGAAACCTTTTCCAAAATTTAGTTCAGATTTTGAGACCAATGATGCCACACACATACCAAGAGGTTATGTAAAGGTTTAGGACTATTAGGGCTGTTAAAAAATTTTTTCCCTAGAAAATCTTTACTAATTCCTTAAATCACCTTACACATTCCCTAAAGATACCACTTTAAACTCTGACTACGGAACCTATGAATCCCTATTGTCCATTTATTATATATATCTCTCATTAGATGGTGAGCTGTCTCAGTGATCTTTGGAGCCTCAATACTTACCTAATATAAGGAATATTGTACACACCATAACTGTTTGTTGAAAATAAGTGATAGATAGTGTGGAATGAACAAAGGAGAGAAAAAGAGAGGGGGAGAAACCAGGTCCCTAAGAAAAATCTTTCCCCAAAGTGTGCTTTCCTTACTCATTCCTTCGAGCTCTATCATTTACTCCATCTTGGATGACTTAATTTCTTAATTCAAAGAAAATAGAAAAGTAACGGTATAATAAAAATAAAGCTCATATATTCTTTGTTGTCAAAGAGGCAATTTCATAAGAACATTAATTTTTCCTTGTTAAGAATATAATTATATTCCTATTAAGAAGTTAATTTTAATACTTTATTTTAATACCTTTAATTCTTGCCCTTTTACTCAAGCTTCTCTCATATTCAGAAAAAAAATTAATCTTATGTTTCTGGATATGATGTCCTGTACCCTCTTCTCCAGTCTCTCATCTTCTAATAATTTCCAAGCTTTACCATACCATCTTCATCCATTACCAGGTTGATTATAAGTTCTTACTTACTGAAGAAAGTTCCAGTTTATTTTGTTGTTCTGAACAAATTATTGATAGCTCCTTCTTAAGTGATTTGGTTTGCATAATAACTTATATAGTTATGCTGCACATCACCCACAAATAGATTTCAGAAACTTTTTAGATAAGACAACTTTAAGTAGACGCTCCAATTTTAGATCAATTATGTATAACTATATGCAATATAGGTAGATAATTAGTTATGTATAAATAATGTATGTAATAGCATTCAAATATATTTAGCTTTACTAGGTCTATGTGTGTATATTTAATAGACATATGAATGTGTGTGTGTGTGTGTGAGAGAGAGAGAGAGAGAGAGAGAGAGAGAGAGAGAGAGAGATTTATAACAGAATTATTGAGAAAGCATTGGTTTAGCAGTCAGAATGTGTAAGTTCTAGTCTTTGGTATAAATCTTGCCCAACTGGGTAAATCATACAATCCTTTGAGTCTCAATTTTTTTTGTAAAGTAAAAGTAAGAATTTTGCCCTGAAGAAAACCAAATAAGGACTATGGCTGGAAGCTCTTGGAAACGTTTTTAATTTTGCGCAATTTAAAGACATTATTAAACCTATTGCCAGCTCCTGAAAGGTGACTCAGATATAATAGGTTAGGAACACAAGAGAACCATATACAAATATTGCCAAGAAGCCAATGCTTTATCCATACAAATTGCTAAGAGCTCTACAAGTTTAGATGAAGGAAAGCATACTAAAATGATTTGACCAAGAAAAGACTTTAAGATGTGTGGCAGGCCCTGCTAACTCACAAATTCAACACCCACCCCAGACCCATTTTTCTTAATGTTGAAAATTTTAAGGATTAATTTTTCCAAATATCTGTGCTCTAAATATGGCAGACAATCCATATCTTGGTCAATGAGATATAAGATAATGTCTCCAGGGACTCCTGGGAAAATTTTGATATCTTGATAAAATGACAGATATGACAACAGATAAGGCAAAAATTCCTCTTCCACTACTTCTTTCTTGACATGATGGCCATCATGTCATGATGCCACGAATATCCAATACACTGAAGATGATGCAGAGGATTGTATACTTCCAGACCTCTTGGTTTGTGTGAAATTAATATTTTATTGAATCATTTTTAGTTATGTGTTTGCTTGTTTGTTTGTTGCAGGCTAACACTTTTAGTGATATAAGAGAAGACATAAGAAGATGTGAATGGTTTCTCTAATCAAGTATTGGCTCAAAGGAAAACAGCCTCTGCATTGGCCACAGCTAAAACAAGATGGATTTAAACATGAGAGAGATAATATGGTCTAACAAGTCATCTTTCCCTGAATTTGGTACAAGTGACCAAGGCCCTTAATCTATTGTTGCTGATAGGATTATTCACATGTCTTTAGCATTCCCTGCTGGCCTTGGCCTCTGTTATTGAGCAAATCTTTCTTCATAGAGATGATAAGTAGATGGATAACAATTATATGAAGATAAATATTTCGGTCACCATAGGAAAGCACTTTCTAACAATTGGGGCTACTCAAGCTGACCCATGTGGCACTTGCATTTTTCTAACAAACCAATCAATCAGAAAAGCCATGGAATGGGCTTTTTATTACCTCAATGGAAGGCAGAGTATCATTAAGAATCTGGGACTATTTGATTTTAAGTATTTATTGAGTCCCTATTAGATGCTACTGTTGTGCAATAAGCATGAGATGCATCCTCCCCCATAGGAAATTTATCACATAAGAAACCATCTATTGAGGAAGAATGGACATTAACAAGATAGCAAAGTTTCCCACTTTATCTTATTCAAAACTCAGTAAAAATCTAGCTTATTTTCTTTTACATGTGCACAAATTAAAATTAGGGAATACAGATTATTTTCATACAATTGTCTACTTGCTTCTGGGAACACCAAGTAACTATTTGGAGCTCTGCTCCAGACAACATGGCTTCTAGGTTCCTTTGGTTATCTACCTCAGAAAATAGATCATGCAAGACAAAAAGTGCTGAAATGAAGATTACTACAAAGTAAGTGGCCTCTGCTCTTAAATGTCAAAGGAACTAAAACCACTGGGAATAATTTTGCCTATACCACTTCCCTAAGTCTAAACAGTCCTGGCACTCACACAACTATAGTGCTGAGAATTCTTAGTTAGGTTCTGACAATTTACTAAGAGCTATTTTATGTTAGGCATTTTACATGTGTAATCCAATTTAATTCTCACATTTATCATTATTCCCATTTTACAGATGAGGAAACTGAAACGGAAGGTTAAATGATTTGACCAAGTATTAATAACTAATAAGGAATAGATTAAAATTCAAACCTATTTTTTTTTCTTATTCCAACACAACATTTTCGCTATTCCATATTGTCTTTATTTACATTGCTTAATGGTAGTTTGGCAAATTCCACTTACCACTTTCTCCCATATGTCTGGACATAGAGAAACTGCAATCACGTCACAGTTGCTCAACCACACCTTTAGTAGGTCACCATGTGTGTTTAAGATAAAGTAAGATGAAATGGATATGTGCGGTTAAGCACCTTATATCCTAACAGGACAAATGACATATGCACAGAAGATGTCTAAGTCATATACTTTTAAGTTCATATTTCATGTACTCCATTTCTTTTCATTTTACAGAAGAAAAATAACAAGGTTAGCAGGCGACAAAGAATATTTTCTAATAGCAAAGTCAGGGGAAGGAAGAACTCTTCTTTCTCAGACTCTTTTTCCAGTGTCTCCCCATTGCTTCACAACTTGTGGCAGTTCTCTGTACTATTTAATTTTAAAAGAATTCAACACCTTCAGTCATTTTAGATAGTAAGGTTCAGAGATTATATCCATTCTATAATGTGAAGAAGAAGAGTCTTTGGTTTGTTTGAAGTTTGGACCACATCATACAATCCAGATTACGGTGATTTAAATGCACACAGGAGTATTCCTGAATGTATAAGCATTTGAACTTCAAAAAGATTCCATAGGTCAGTCTTTGTCCACAGCAGGAAATTGCCCAGACCAGCATACCAACATAGGCTTACATAAGAAGGAGAATATATACCTCCCCTTCACAAATCTCTTCTATGTTTTATGGCATTTGCTGGCTAAAAATTCTCTCTTAGGACTAAGATGCCTCTTATTAGTATTTAAACTTGTGTCTTTCTATTCTATATTCTCTGAAGATAGATAGCAAATGAGGACTTTCGGAACAGTGTTTTAGGACATGAGTAGGAGGGGCTGAGGGGTGTGTTTGTGCGTGTGCGTGTGCGTGTGCATATGCGTGTGCACCAAAGGAAATCTGCTGTAGAGGAAAGGAAACTTGATTGAGCTACAAGTCAGAAAGCAAAGTTTCAGTCAATGTGTATACAGCTCTCAGTTTCTACTTCCTTCTATGAGAAATAACTGAGTTGGATTCAATCTCTAGATTTGTTTTCGTTTTTTGGCTCCAAAATCCTATAATACTACAAAAATAGGTGCAATCTGAATTGTGGCAATTGTCCACGCCCATTTTATACCCCTCTAGATTAGAATTAGAAGGCTAGTGTTTTTTGAATTTGTTACTTCCATTACAGAATTATTTGCCCCAGTTAAAATAGATCAATAACAGGATTTATAAGGCCCAGATGATCATGTGATTAATAATCCTTAATTAGAGGAAAGGTGACACAACCTATACCATTCTTTTTTTTTTTTTTCCTTCTTATTGTAAGAGAGTAGACTATATATATCCTAAGTTTTCACCAATGGGAAAGGGATACTTCACAGGGGTGCTCTAGGGAGGCTAAGCAGATCAAACATGGCACCATGCTGTAGCATGTACATCAGCAGGTGTAATGGCTCGTCCACTAAAACAGTTTACCTTCCTTCACTGAATGCCGTAAACACCCAGATCTCAACTCTGTTATACTCATTTTTCTTTATGTTGGAACCAACCTAGTTTTTGTACAAAACAGGCATGTATCTTATCTACAAAGCCAAAGATGGTATGTGTATCTCTCTACATAAAAGAACACTAAGTTTCTAATTTCACTCCTTGTTTTATTCTATTTGGAATTAATGAGTAAAAGGTACAAGTTTGGGGACTAGGGGCACACAGGGACTTTTGGAGTATGCTAAGGCTAATAACAAAACAAAATGGAAAACTACATTAGCAATTTACATGTATATAATATATATAAATATATTTGAAATATATATTTCAAAAAAAGGCCCCTTTGTTATTGTAATTTCAGAACAGCAATAAAGACTATAGAGCCCAGAATTTTAAGCACTTCCCTGCTGGGCTAGTGACTTAATTTATTTCTTTAATTTGTTATAATCCTGCAAAAAAAAAAATGATATTCTGTGGAGACCTCAGTAGCCTGAGTTCTGCACGTATTATTTGCTGTAGGAGATTAATGAGGTAGCAGAGGCAATTTCTAATGAAATCCCTTGGTTTTCATCTCCTCCCTCCCCACCCCTGCCTCAGACAGACTCTGTGGCCAATTCAGTATTACGTCTGTAAGTGTTCCTAGCATGTTTGATGGGGAAAGGGAGAAAGGTATGAACCATAGGGTAAAAATATAAAAACCCTTTCCTTCCTACCTTGTCTATTAAGTGCAATTCAATAACTGATTATTCCATCTTCCATAAGACATGTATGTTCACATTTACCTTGAAATCGTCAATATTCCAAGACTTGTAATTTGTAGTTTGGGACATTTCCAGTGACTCATTCTCGTTTAATCTCTCCACAGAATACCTAAACCAACAGATTATGAGAAGTCATCTTTATTGCCTTTTCTTCATAATGTTACCTTCAGTATATATTAGTATTTTTGGTATTAAAACATACTTTTTAATCATGATACTTGAAAGAAAAGTAGAAGGTAATTCAAAATATGGACGTAAGAGTTGTGTGTGTTACATGTGAGCATTTGAAAATCAGTCTACTACTGACAATGAACTGTAGCACTCCCTATATCCATTCCAGAGAACACTCCTGAGGTTAAATATCGGGGAATGACATGGATTCCCCACCCCACTCATAGCACTGCTAGTTCTGTAGAATAAGTGATGGTTGGGTGATAAGAGCCAAGAGAATTTTGACAAAAGCAGCATTTTTCACAATAGCTATAGAAGGGCTTCACAAAAGAAAATTTAGGAATTCAAAACTTTCTCTGATGCTCGCAGCAAATTTAAATGGCTACTGTGGCATAACGGTAGAAATGTAAATTGGGCCCTACAAATGTTTCTTCGGTGGAAAAATGTTTACTACATGATATTCAGTGAAAAAAGAAAAATATAAAACAAATAGTATGAATTCAAATTTGGGAAAGAACAGTAACAAAGATAAAAGAAAGCAGTGTGTGTGTGCATGTGTGTGTTTAAAAAGAGAATGGAAGTAGTTAGACCAAAATATTAACAATGAGTGGCAAAATGATCTATGGTTAAATTTTAATATTAATGTTTTTTTTTAAATTTTGTATTTACTGTAAAGTATAAAATATACATTTTTTAAAAAGGGTTTCAAGGAATTGAATTATAGCTTTAACTAGTTTGACGTATTAAACATTGCACTTTTTACATTTGTGCCATTTTACCATGAGTTATTTCTCCCTTCCACGAATATTTTCATCTAGCTTTTTGTAGGCTGAAAAATGAAGACACAAAGAAGTCAAGTGATCTGTCAATTACCACATACGTGTATCAGAGTTAAAATTAATGAAAACTTTGAAAGCTTATTATGAACAAGGTATCAGAACTAGAAACAAAAGTTCCTGGAATAGTAAAGGACTGGATATGTTATTATGTAAAAATAGGTTAGAAAGGAGTATTGGGTAGTAAAAATAAGATTTAAAAGAGACCATAATCTGAGAGAAAATAAGCAAGGTGAGTTAACTGTTCACATTTCTCATATTAGAGATAAGTTTTCTGAGGATCAACTGTTTATTATTCACAATATATTTTCGTAACCATGGAAATATTTAAAATGTGTCCTCCATGAGTAATAACTATTATTAATATTTATTGGTTGTATACCATGTGCCAGGTATATCCAGGAAACTTGTGATATGATATTTTACAGATACTATCATATCTATTTCTCCCCAAATACCACATTTTTGTAATAATGAAATTGTGACTCAGAGATTAGTCTACTTATCCAGTGTCACACAGGTAAAAACTATGTAATCTACACTTGGACCCAAGTCTGCCTGACCTCAGAGCCCATGCTTTTGCCAACATTCCATACCTTCCTACATAGTGTAGTGGAAACACAATATAGTATCTAAAAAGCTAGTTGGGCTGAGGTAAAGATAGAATTCCCCTTAGGAGAGAACTTTGCTTTAGGGTTAGGAAGCCAATTTAATGGTTATGTTTGGTTAAAAAGGTTAAATTAGTTAGAATATGACAATAGTACTTCAGTGATTTAAGGAATGTAGAAGTTTATTTCTTACTCACATGGTGATCTAGAGTGTACCCATTCAGACCATGGCTCTCCTCCACTTGATTATTCACGAACCTAGACTGAGATCGTCTCTTCTGTCCTCAAGATATGGCTTCCAATATAGTTCTCATAGTGGAAATTCCAGGCCTTGGGCAGGAGGAAAGAGCACAAGGGAGCACACACTTGAGCATCCATAGGCATCTGTCAATTCCACTCACATTCCACTGATGAGAACTCAGTTATCTGTCTATACTTCCAGAAAGAGAACTACAGTTGAAGAGACACTATGCAGAGTAGAGATTCAGAACACAGAAGAAATAAGAAATTGGAGCTATAGCCAAGAGAGAAGGTCTTAAACAGTCTTGGAGCTATTTGGATATGGCAAGGTGCCCAGATTATGGTATTTGGGGCTTCCAGCCATTTTAGTAAAATATTCACTATGGGTAGTCTCAAGAAGCTTGAGAATTTGAGGCTATTCCAGTCATTGATGGTAAAAAGTGGCAGGGAAGAAAGACCACTTGACTTAGAAGTAGAAATCCAAGAATCTTAATCCAGCCCTTGCTACTAACTAGTTATTCGATTTAGGGCAAACTTCTCCATCATCCCACACCTCAGCTTTCTATGCCATTGAATAGAAATATTATACTTACCCCACCAGGTTTTTGATCACTAAAATAAAATAATGTATGTAAAAAGCATTTGAAACTGCAAGATGTTATACAAATATAAGGTGAAACTGCATCGCTAGCCTGGAAAATTTACAGAATATGACCAATTCACATTATCTGGGATATGTGGTCACTTTGGTTAATGGTAGGGTGGAAATTAAGGACTGAAAAACACTGTGAGGGTTAAAATACAGTAGCAACAGAGCAAAAATCAGATATCAAAATTAGTCATGTTTCCAAAGAATTTTGCCAAAACTTTGATCAATCTCTTCTATGTTTGTATTTTTATCCAATAAAAAGACCAATATATTTGGAAATCAATGCATAAGGGAAGTTGAATGTATTTCAGATTTTAAATTCAATAAGCTACTAATTTTGCTTGTGTACATGTGTGCATGCACAAACATGTAATGTGTGCATTAAAACGATGCTTTCTAACAGCTGTGATTGCTGCTTTTTCTTTAGAAGTGGATTTTATTTGTGTTATGTTCTGTAGAGTTAATTAAATATCAGAGAAATATTTACTGTCTGAAGTTCCACATGCTTGTGAGGATTTTGTCATTGACTTCGGTCCAAAAAGGACACCTTTAGAAACATAGCAACACTTAGCTACTATTGGTAAAAGCTAATGAGTCATTAACATGTCAGTGTTGCTGCTTTCTGCCTTAATATCTCGTATCCCTGCCTCATCCAATATCATCACATATATGTGCATATATATGTACATATATATGTATATATATTGGTGTGTGTGTGTGTGTAATCCCTACCACTGAGAAATTAATTCCTAGATACTTTAAAAATATATTTCCCTGTGTAGGGTACAGAGAAATTCCCTGTATGTCCTTTTGCAACTTCCTGTGAATATGTAATTGCTTCAAAATAATAAATGTTTTTCTCTAAATATTTCTAATACATAGAAGAACATAAGAAAGTTTGTTTGGAACTCTGGTTAAAGCATTTCTATTGCCTTCCAAATGCAGTACTAGAAATACTACCCACTAGATATGGGATAAAATAAGATTTTCCGTTTAGATGCTATCCAAATTATAACAATGCAAAAAGGATTTCTTTAATGTGAGTTTCCTTAGTAGAAGTTATCCTTTGATTTAGACGGAGCTATCATAGGAGAAAAATTGCAGGCATTAGAGCTGGGTTCTTATTTCTAACAAAACCCTTTAAGAGAAAAAAAGGACACTCTGTAGGATCATAAAAGCCTATTGGAAGGGACTTCTCAAAGTAGCATGAGCCAACCAAATCACTGTTCTTTGGCATGTAGTTTAATACTTCAAAAAATATTTCCTGAATATGTTTTATGTGAGAGCTACTGAGTTTGGCTTGTAGAGAAAGTTGAAGATGAAGAAGCCATCAATATCCACACAGTCACTGAGTCACCTCCCCTAATCCCTTCATCATTATCTGTATCTGAATAGGATCTATAGAGTCTACCTCCTCAAAGCTGCACATCATTCTCTCTTCTTTCCTCCCCTTTCCAACTGTTACTTTTTGAAAACATAGACCAGTTCTTCCCCGGATTAACAATAACTGTGCTTCAGACTTACCTTTCTTTAAGTCTTTTTTTAACATCACCATCAGCATAATTTTTTAAATTAAAATATCATTAAATTGCTCTTAAAATCCTTTGTCATTCACTATTACCTAGGTTAGTGATTTTTAATTCCTATTTTGTGCAAGTGCAATACTGCTTGTAAACAGAGTAATATCTCAAGAAATTAAACATTTGAAATCAATTGGTATCATAATAAAAGAAACTACTTTATGAGGCCCAACTAGTTGATTATAAGGTCAATTCATGACAACATTGAAATTATTAAGATTATTAACAAAATTTAAAATCAGGCCTTCTTATAAAATTTTAGTCTTACATCAGCTTCGATGTCCAGTTTTATTCCTGTGTTTGGTTTAGAATTTAGAGACAGTAAAAAATAAATAAATCCGACACACTGGCAAGCACTTGAAATTAGGAACACGTTTTTAATAGCTACTTTTGCAATCTCATATTTTTTCAATTAAACTAAAATGACAGGAGAAGCTTTATTTTGAAAGCTGTGCAAAAGGATGTAAATTTGGCAGCACAAGTTAATTGAGCTAGCCATCTCTTGTGTGTTCAAATGTTGTTTCTTACATATTTGAAAGGGTTTCTTTCTTTTATTAATTATTAAAAATAGCTTAAATATAATAATATAAAATCCAAATTAACAACCATGCAGTAGAATCAAGTCCAAATTTCTTAGCACCTTAGCATGTTTAAAAAGCCCTCAATAATCTTGTTCTTTGTTTTTTCTCTATTTGAATGTCTCCTCATCTTTATCCTTAGGCTCTAGCCCAACTAACTATTTCTGGTTCTTTGAAAGTGCAATGATTGTTCAGCCCTTGGTTTCCTACTTCTCACCTTTCCTCCTGTCTATAATACACTTGGAGTGTTGTCCTCCATAACATTTCTACTTCTCTTCAGGGAATGGGGCCACTCTCTCTTTGCTTTTTCTGCTCTAGAGAGGGAAATCCAGATTTTACCTTGTGTGGCATTTATTTGTTTTCTGCTGCTTGTTTCCTTCATTCTTTCAGACTTGAGGGAGGAATCATATATTATTCATATTTTCAGTAGATTTGCACTATGTCAAATTAGCTTACTTGAAACTATGATTTACATATCCCTTATATGGTTTCCATTTAGGGTTGGCCATCAGAGAAGACAGTGTGAGATTTAGAGGCAGAAGTGTATAAACAACCATTAATCCCTGAAGGTCAATGTAGGGCACCAATGGCTGCAGCAGTTCACAGGCATCATCACTGATTTCTGGTTCATGCTGTGGTGGGAGAGCAGTTGAGCCCACAACTCCAAATCCTGCCAGACTTCCTCTATCACTTCTTCAAATCCAGGGACAGGCATATTTGCAGCTTCATGATGAAGGACACTGGCTTCCTCTGCAGGGCATGAATGTCATTGATTTGATGGGTTCCAGGTTGTCTTTACAAGTTTCAATTTATCCTCATATCCCCCTGTCTCATGTTCAACTTTTCTTCCCAACTTCTGGCCCTGATGACCTCATCACCAGATGCAGAGGTATCAGCCTTCCATAGACTTCACCAGCCTACAACAAGTAAAGTTTAATCCCTAGAATAAATTCTTTACTCCATTATCAGTCATCGTGTCTTTACTTAACTGATCAAGCCCTACCTTATGCAGTATTTTACCCGAAATAGTTTCAATACTTGATCTTCAGTTAGTATTCATTTCAAAAATACTATTGCCTTCATTAACAATCAACACTAACCTCTCTGGTGCCAAAAGTAGGGACAGGTATAAATTGGATTTAATAAGGACTTTCTAGTCAATAGGACAGGAGGTCACATTAGATACAAGTCATGGACAAGATGACTTTAGAAAAGATAAATGTATATAAAATAGTGCCTGCACAGTTTTCTGGGGAGAGAGAGTGGGTCCAGAGCTTTTATCCAAAAGAACCAGTGTTATAAGCACTCTTTATTTTATAGATGTATAAATTAAAGCTACAGAATGCAGAAATGGATACTAGTGGAACTCAAATGAGAACCAAGTCTTTTGATCTTTTGTTTTCCCCCTACTATAGCTTTAAAATAAAATAAAACAAAATTTTTAATCATAGAAAAGCTTCAGTGTAAGAGAAACAATAAAGAGACTGTGAATACTCTGAGACTTCTACTGCTTCAATCTCACTAATCTTTGTGGGTGTCCACTGACAACTGTCAGTCATCTATCAATCTAGCTTGTGCAGACAGATGGGCACAAAGAAGAGTGTAAAGTACATATGAATATCAAGGAGCTATTTTGAGCATGTTCAGAGGCTTCCAAAGTCTCATTTCTGCTTAGTGATGTCTTTCAGATGGTATGGTTCTCGAAAATATTTCACCAACTCAGACTTCCCACAATAAATAAATGTTTTGTTATCTCTCCAGTAACTTGACTCTACTCTTCTGCCTATTCTATAGCCCTCTTCATTGCCTTCACCCCATATATGGAATATTAGTACCCTTGTATATAGAACAGAAGAAAATAAGTGCTTTTGACTTTCTCTTTTTAGAAAAAGAAAATGAAAAACACAAGAAGAAATGCAACAGTAAAGGAAGTGGAGAAATAATGATGGAGAGTGGGATTTTCTTGGACTATCCAGAAAACAGTCTACACAGGTTTATTGGGAGTTCTCACAGGACTGGTACCCTATGAGAAAGTGAAGGAAGTCGATTGGGCAGATGAAAAGATTGAACCATGATGCTGATGTAAGAAAGGTCTCAGTTGATGACAAAGGGAGCTCTGAATCTGACATGGCCCTTTAGCATTTTCCTGAATTGAGATTAAAAGTCAGACCTTTTACCCCAAAATCAACTAGTCATCGGCAGGAGGAGGAATGAGTACCTCAATCCTGGAGAAGGTTGGGAAGCTCATTACAGCATCCACTACAGTTCACTGCTTGTGCCCTCAGATTAACTTATTTCATATAATAAATTTATCCCACCTGGGCACAGCACCTTCAGAATTCTAGATGGCCTTGTATTGTGAGGAAACAGAAGAGGAAGTTTAGTGAAATGAACTATAGCCCCCACTGCTGCAGCTAATCCTCTACTTTCATATCACTCAGAATGCTCCTTTATTTTTCACCTTAGAGTTCTACCCTCCATTAGCATCACTGCTAAGGTAGCTCTGTAATTCCTCTTCTTTAAGCGTGGGTCATTACTATCTCTAAGCTCTATAAACCATTCCATCATCATTTCTTGGGTCTCCGCAAGGGTGATAAATTCTGTGTCACAGAGAGTGCCTCCATATTAATAAACTTTCCCTCGGTTAATTTTATGTCCTAACACTGAGCTCTAGAACCCTCAGGATTCAGTTAAAGATATTCTTCAAACTCTCGTCAGTATATGTTGACTAGATTCTATGGCTCTTTCAGAGTATGGTTCTTTCCCTTCTTACTAAACCCAGCATTTCCCAGCATGTTATATATTGACTAGGCCCTAATTTTTGGTCTATTGGCCAGGAAAAGAGAGTATTGACTAGCTGTCCTGTCAAGCAGAAGTGTCCTCATTCAAGAAAAAAGGGAGTGTTGGTGTTCAATAGGGATAAATGAGACACTTCTGCAGCCCTCAAGATTTTCTAAGTATCTGGGATTTTAATATTTTTTAATGTATTGATTTAGAGACTTCAGGGTTTCCTCTTTCCCAAAAAGGGTCATGACCCTTAGGAAAGCAGATTTTCCAGAGATGAGAATTTAACCTTTTCTGGAGTTTCGTTATCCCTATAATTAAGTCTTGGGACTGATCTTTGGCCTGTTCTGCCCTCTGGCTGTAGGAAATAAGAGTCTGTTTCTGTGCTGCCAAAAGACCCTCTGGCTCTTATACTTCACCTTTAATTGGTGATTAATCACTCTCAACCTTTCATTGTCTTTCTTCAATGCAAAAATTGCACTCAGCAACAGCCATGTGATTTCTTTGTCTTTATAATACTACTACTTCAGCCTGTCAAATGCCTGAGATATTGCACCTGCCAGTGCATTCCCCTCCATCAATACCCCATCCCAGTTTACCCTCAGTGAAATTTTGACAATTGCACAGCTTCCACATGACAAATTGTGAGCACTACACCTTCTACCAGTGATGGGGCCTTCATTTCTAGCCAGCTCACATGTAATCCAGCTACAAAACCCCATTTTACAATCTGCTCCCTCACAACACTCCTGATATCAATTGCCTTAGATCAGATTCTCCAAAAAATGACTATGAAATAGAGATTTTCTTTGCAAGAAGATAATCAAAGAAATTTTGGTGACTGTAGAGTTGTGCTACGTAGATCTACCCGCAAAACAACTTGCTACAGAAAAACAGGTTGGCTGAGAGCCTCTAGATGCCACATCTTTAGTTTAGTTTTGTTTTGTTTTAGCATTCACACTGTGACTATGGTCTCTTGGGCTTCTCCAGGCCAAAGACTTGCCACAGCAGGGGTACTAGAGCCAGAAAATTTTTGCTCAACTTAGGACTCCACCAATGGGTATGCATTGCTCCACCCTTATTAGACTGATAAAGACTCTCAGAGTTAATCTACAGTTTGAGGCTTTCCTACTCAGTCCTACTTCCTTTTCTCTCTCCTTTCATAGGTGTCAGACTTGCAGCAGTTTGAAGGCTCTCCTGCCTGTCCCTGCTTCCTATGCCCTTTATCTTTCACAAGCATTTTTTTCCAATATATAGTTGCATGTCTAATTCTAGTTTGGCTTCTGCTTCTTGAAGGACCCAACCTGATACTGGAATGCTCTCAAAAACAACTGCTATGAGGGATTCAAGGAAGGAGGGGCCAGAAGTTAGATGGCAGTGCAGTTCCAGTAAAGGGACTGACTGTCTGATTTCACCAAGAATTCCGAACCTGGGATGGACCCTTCAGAGTTGTCTCAAATTGAGGCAAGAGGGCCAAACATTTATATCCTGCATCCATGAGTCACTGGATAAAGGTTGACACAGGGCCTCGAGGAACACGATCTTGGGTGAGTTAGCTCCCAATGGCTGAGAGAAATTTCCAGGGAAAGACTCAGCTGTGAGCCATTAGCAGCAGACTCTCCTGGCAGCTGAGGAAACAAGGGTCTCAGATCCCAAGAGGATAATCTGCGTAGCATATAACTTCTACTTCAAAGAGGAAACCAAAGATTAGAGGAAACCAAAAAGGAAATTGTATTGTTATGATTAAAGAACAATGGCAATAATTTCTGCCCTCTTTATAAAATTCTGTGAATGAGCAGAGCACATTTCTGGGATTAGGGTAGGAATCAGGGGAAGAGAATCCCATAAGCAGGGTAACTGAGCAAGAGATACATCACATGTCAGTAGAGTGTGCTTTGCGTGGGTTCAATTTCTTCCTGATGTTCTATGCTTCTGCTCCACATTGGGGAGATATTTTTTTTCTTTGTCTCCTTGTAAAAAATACAGGCAAGATAGTGTCAATTATTTAACCATGCTAAAGTCAGCCACAAGGTCGTTCTAAAGGGAGTATCTACTTTTTTGTGCTGCCTACAAAGTATTTTTTCACAACAAATAAAACTAACAATAACTACAACTACAAAGAATTGAGTGTTTTCTAAGAAACAGGTGTGACCCTATATTGTGTTTGCCACATCAAGTTATTTAATTCCCAGAAAACCTTATAAAGCAGATATTATTATCTCTATTTAGTGGTTGACCAACTGTTGGTTGGAAGGTTGATAGCTTTCCCCCAATGTTACACAGCCAAGAATCAACAAACCTGGATACAATCCAGTTCTCTCTGGCTCCAAGAGCAATTTTATTTACATCCTTCTATGCTTTCATATCCATTTGGAAATCAGAGCTCCAATTGCAAACACTTTTGTTCTTGTCCATACCTTTCTCTTTAAAGGAAAAACAAAAGTCAAAGCCTTGAAGGCTTTGGACCGTAACGATCAAATCTATAGATAAATATGATCAGGAGATAATTACACAGGTGTCTGGTAGCAGCAGAGGTAGATTTCATCTAAAGATTGGGAAGTTATTCTCTGAAATATTTACTCTTTGAAAGTGTGCATTCATTCAACTGCTTTTGTTCCACAGTATCTCTATTCTTCTGAATATTTTCCCCTTGTTTGGCAGTTTTCAACATAAGGGCTGCTGTATGCATGTGTGCGTGCACGCATGCGCGCGCGCGCACACACACACACACACACACACACACACACACACTATTGCTCTTCAATTACCAGGATGCAGCAGGCTGCTAGGATCTTTCATTCTCTTTCCATATTCAACCTTTTGATGTATTGTCTGTAACATTCTTTCCCCATGGGCTAACAAGGCTATCTGTGAAGAGGGTTTCATGGGCAGCCAATTATAGAGAGGATATGAGGGCAATCAGAATAGTGCAGCCTGTTGGGAGACTGTCATTTATAGAATTAAAGGCAGAGCAATCACTGCCAAAGGGTTTAGTTTGGACAGAAGCTATAACCTTCCACCTATACTTCCAGTCATCTGAATTTGAAGGGCTGTTTTTGCATGCTTTAGCTTTAATTTTTTTTCTGTTTTATAAGTAATCATTGCTTATATTTTAAAATGTTTAATAGTAATGGTAATCTCTTTGCAACAAAATGTGAATGAAGGTAGCCTGTCCATAAAATGTAACACTGTGAAAAAAATCCAACAAGTATTTGAATATATATATACACATATGTGTGTGTGTGTGTGTGTGTGTAGATGTATATAGATGTATATATATAGAAATGAATGATGGTTGTGAATAAAATTTCAACATGCAAATGAAGAGGTTGGAAGAAAATTGTGCCACTCTCTGTGTGTAAAAACCAGGGCTCATGGCATGTTACAGTTGTAAATTTTGGTGCTCTTAAATTAGAACATGTAACACTTAAGCTTACAATAATCCAGCTAAGTGTTCGTGGTAGTATGTACTGTCCTCAAATGTATGTAACCAGAGCAGCCATGTCACTCCATAGATTGGAGGCAAAATGAGGAAGTGGAAAAGAGCTTCTTTGCTTTCCTGCCTCAATTTGTCTACAGTGAGAGATCAGTCCTGATTTTTATTAATTTGCTTGAGTCTTGAGAGGAAAGCTGATATGGTTTTTCTTAAAGAACAACAACGAAAAAAGGATAAAAATATATATATAGGGAGAGGGTCATGAAAAGAATGACCATATCTATATGCCACCCACCAACCCCACAAATGATGGCCTCATCCAACCAACAACCCCCAATTGGCTCCAGCTAGTTTCCTTAAATGACCTGACTAACTGGTGCTGGATTGTGCCTGAAACAATATCCATCAGTTATTAAGGAGTACACAGACAGGCTTTGACACATTCGAGTGTGTTTTCTGACCGTATTAAAACACAAACAGAAGAGTTGTATGTTTAACCAACATAAGCAGATGTCAAGGAGTGCAAAAATATGCCTATTTTAAAGTCAGTATGTCTGTGTATTTGTGTCGGCATATGCCCAGAACATGTGTATTTTGAGTGGTAAGCATGAGGAGTAATAAGTAAAGGAACGACAATGCTCTTCCTTGAAAAAAAAAAAAAAAGCCTGTTATAATTTCAGTAAGTTTAAAGTATTTTAATATTACAACAATTTGCATCTATTTAGGAGGGTGGGAGATGGGCTGGTTGATATGGGTACTAAAGTGAGAAGTCTGAGAGAACATGAAGATATAGGTTGAGTTCTTAATCTAAGTTATCTAAATTTGTTCTTTCACTGAAATGTGATGTCAACTTTCCCTGATATAAAAATGAGCTGATGTCAAGAAATATCCCTCATGGGTTGAACAGAAGTGTACAAATAGGTTACAATTGAAAAGCAACTTTTAAACAGGAAAAGGCAGGATTTCGCTGGGAAACTTGAAGGGAGCTGATATAAAGTAAATCCAGATATTACCTAATGAGGATGAGGAGATAAACTTCTTCACAAAAAGGCAGAACTTAACAACGGACCAGGGGAAGATTTTTCAGGCAATCTGATCAAGGGAGGATAACAGGAACTAGTATTTAAATGGTTGTTTTGTGCCAGGCACTACGCTAGGTATTTTGCAAGTGTTACATTATCTAAACTGCATAACAACTCTGAGACAGGCACAATAGTTCATATTTTGCCAGCAAATAATAAAGGATGACACGAGTTAAATTTTTTTCTGAGGATCACATCACACAGCCAGTATTCAAGCCAAGCTCTTTCTGATTTCTAGGAACTGGAACCCAAAAAAACGTCAGGAGTAGTAAACACACCTGTACCATGTTAGTGGCAGATGATGTAGCAAAATCTTTGGGAGCTGACAAAAGACTGTCCTAACTAGTGAAAGAGATTAGGAAGCAGATTTTTGACAGCCCTGAGAATTCTCCAGACCTTGCGGCAGTGTCAACCTAATTCTCCTGCAGACAGTCCGAGGGGGTTGGAGTTAATCAAGAGATTAGGTGGAGTAGACTTCAAATGACTCTGAGAGACTTTTTTAGGTATTTGGCAGCCATACAGGTGAACCACTCAGATCTCCTTTGAAGAGAAAATCTTCCATGAGGAATAGAGTTAGCTGAGAACCTCCAGTGCCACATCTTCAGGATCTACTGCAGTGTCCATATAGAGGCCATATTCTTCCAAGAATATTTGAGCCAATGGCTGATCAGGTCATGAGTTTTAGAGTCAGGCCATTTCTGTCAATTCAGAGCTCCTCTAATAGGCAGTCATTGCCCTCAGGCTCCACCTCAGCTTGGCCAGGAACTTCTCAGAGCTGCACTGCAGTCTGTGGTTCTTCCTACTCAATCTTCTTCCATTCTCTTGTTCTTTTAAGAGGTGTGAGCTCTCTGCATCATGGTCTAAAGCTCTTCTTGCCCGCCTCTCTTTACTCTGTTATTATCCTTCATAAGTGGTCCTCCCTAAAATTCTCTTGCATTTCTAATCCAGTCTTGGACACTGCTTTTCAGAGGACCCAAAATGACTCAGTCAGCACTGGGTGTGACTCAAGAGAGCTGATAATAAAATGAGGTTTAGGGTGTAGATCACTAACTATTAGCTGATAAGAAGGACCTCATTTCATGTGTTAGGTGGGGGCACAAATAGTCTCTCAAGTCCAAGGTGGTGTCCCAATTGGTGAAGGCTACATCCATGATGAACTGGGAAAATAGCCCAGTGGATGGACATGCCATTGCCAGAGGAATGATTCAAGCATTTGAAAGCTGTGGAAGGAACAGTTCATATAAGGACAATGGAGTTGGTTGGCCTTTACTAAGTTGTATTGAGTTGCAATGCAGAGAGATGATGAGACTAGGCCAATAACACATAGTTAAAGACTAAGTATGAGAGCTAGAGGACCTCACCTTTCCAAGAGGTCCTTATCTTCTGCAATAGGAAAGCAGACATAGTTCATTGCAAACACAGTATTTAATAGTTAGAGACTTGAACAAATATTTTATGCTAAGGTTAGAGTTCTGGCTGGGAAACCAGGACCTCTGAAACATGGGATAGGTCTGTCTGAGTAGATGCCTTCATGATTGTGGCTCTGCAGACTTAACCTGTACTTTCAGGGTTTGCAAAGTTGCACCACGCCTCCCTGTAAAAGTTAGCACTTTTGTGTGGAGGAAGATAGCACAAAAGTCTCTCCCCTATAAAGTAACAAGTGTCTACCAGGACATATAACATCCTCTTCTGACTATCTTGCTGATCATTAAAATGGTTAAATTCCATTATAGTTCATAACTCTGCTGGGAATGGTTTAGATTGATAAGACAGGAAGAAGATTATATCTCAGAGAAGCTGAAAGAATTAGCAGAATCTATTGTTGAATTTTACAGGTACCTGTAAGACTGGAGAAGTGAGAATTTATTGACTTGGGAGTAATTTCTTGGGACACGGGATACAATATTCTGGCAAGGATTTCAGAAATTGATGGCTCTTAGAAACATGGAGAAAGCAGTATTTGCCCATATTGAGCAAATATGAAATGTCTGAGTTGCTATAGCAGGAATGAGAGGAATGAGAAGGCTGAGGGTATGGGTATGCTGGAGTGAATATATTGCCTAAGATTGGAAGACTCACCAGAGCCATATATTTCCCAGGAGAGCCAAGAGGACACACTATCCACCAAGATCATCAGAAACCTGCTGATGAGGGACACCAGCAGCACTAAGTTCAGTGGTAACTTTTATCTGCAGGTAAGGGTTGAGGGTAGAAGTAATCACAGAGCTTGGCCTGTTAATAGCAATGGGAAAACAGAGACTTAGAAGAGCTGTGAATGAGCTGCTACTCAAAGCTGTGTAGGGACCTGAGTGGTGCCTGGGATAGGCTGTTCTATCCATGGAAATGAGCTGCTCCCATCTCCTTCTACGAGAAAGCTTATTATAAGGAGTGTAGTTGGTGGACAACCTCCAGTTGTTGCACCTTCAGGATCTACCTTAGTGTTCACATTAAGGCCAGGCTCTCCCCAGGCAGCCATTAGCCAATAGCTAAGAATTATAAGATGGAGGAGAAGAGAGGATTACCAGAGGCAGCCATTTCTGCCTAATACAGGCCTCCTCGACATGTAATCTTTGCTCCAGGGATCCCCATTGGCCTGGTTGAGACATTCATGGAGCTGACTGCAGCGTTAGGAACTTTCTGTGCAATGCTCCTTTGTCTCCTCTCTTCCCTCACAGATGCCACATACGCATCACAACCTGAAAGTGTGCCCTTATTCTGTTCCCTGTGCCTTTTATACTTCACAGTCATTTTTTCTCAATAAATCTCTTAAATTTCTAATTCTTAGTGTCTTTTCCCCAGAGGACCTAAAATCACATAAAAAGCTTATGAAAAAGGGAATCAGGCACTATCATGTGAGAAAGGTGAGCTAGGAGCCACAGATATTTTAATTAGAGACCAAAAACTAATTCACAGTTTCTGCACTGACATTTCTGAGACCTTTGTAACTGTCTCAGTGCTTGTTGCTTTTTGTTTACTGCTGCTTGATTTCATTGTATTTATTCACAGTAAAAACTATAAAAAATTAAAATGAGTTGCCATCCCAGTTTCAAAGAGAGAGGGAAAGTTAGAAGCCATTTTCTGTTTTTCTAGTAGCATCGGCAGAGTAGAATCCAGCGAGGAAAAGCTGCTGGTGGCAGAGAAAGTGATAAGCTGTGTACTCAGCTACAGGTAAGAGGGAAGAAACAAAAATCTATTAACAATTGGCTGGGGCCAGGCTGCACACCTGCCCACTGAGATGGACTTAAAACATTAAGTTTCCAAACAGCCTTTCATGTTCCCTATGCAAAGTGGTCCTAAACACAAGTCCCTTGGTTTGACATTTTGGAAGTTTATAAATGCAACCTTCTCTCTTTCAGTAAGGCTACGAAATAAGAGGACTCCTAGCTGCAGAGAAAACATGAGAACAAGAGCTATGTTCAAAACTGACCCAGCATAGAATAAGGGGATAGGACATTTTCCTAAGGTAGTAATACAATTCCAGAAATACTGATTACTATAATGAGAGGTAAGCATGAGATTATTTGGTTCATTTGGAAAAAAATAAAATAAAAATGGTGCCTAAACTGACTGGCCAGAGTGAAAGGAGATGGAATAGAGAAACTGGCAAGATCATGAAAGAGTATAAACATGGAACAGCCAAACAGAGAAGAAAAATCGCTACCAATAATAACTATGCTTCACTTAAGACCAAGAAGCAGACACTCTTAGTCAAATTAGAAATTTAAAACCAATGGATATGCAACCAGACATTTTTTTTTTCTATTTAACCATAGTGTATATGTGTGTGTGCGTGTGTGTGTGTGCAGGGGTGGGGGGTGAGTGTATATATATGTTAGTTTCAGGTATACAGTACAATGGTTAGACATTTATATAACTTATGAAGTGATCCCCCTGATTACTCTAGTGCCCATCTGGCACTACACACATCCATTACAATAACATTGACTATATTCTCTATGCTGTACTCTATATCATCATGACTAATTTGTACTCCTTTATCGTTTCGCCTTTTTGACTCAACCCCTTCCCCTCTGGCAATCACCAATTTGTTCTCTGTTTCTGTGAGTCTATTTTGGTTTAGTTTCTTTGTTTCTCTTGTTCCTTAGATTCTGCATATAAGCGAAATCATATGGTATTTATCTTTCTCTGTCTGACTTATTTCACTCAGCATAATACCCTCTAGGTCCATTCATATTGTTGTAAATGGTAAGATTTCATTTTTTATGGCTGAGTAATATTCCATTGTATATATGTACCATAACTTCTTTAGCTAATCATCTATTAATGGGTATTTAGGTTGTTTCCATATTTTAGCTATTGTGAAGAGTGCTGCCATGAACATAGGGTGCATAGATCTTTACTAACTAGTGTTTTAGTTTTCTTTGGATAAATACCCAGAAGTGCTGGGTCAAAAGGTGGTTCTATTTTTAACATTTTGAGAAACTTCCAAACAGTTTTCCGTAGTGGCTGTGCCACTCTGCAATCCCACCAACAGTGTATGATAGTTCCCCTTTTTCCACATCCTCACCAACACGTTGTTTGTTATTAATGATAAAAGTATAACTTCCTGGTATGGTCCACACTCCCAAACACAACATGTCCACTAAAGAACAAAATATAATTCAGATAATTGGCATTAACATGGTATAAAAAGAAAAATAATCTAATTTTTTACCATTGCTATATTTATAACTAAAATTTTTGTTAGGTTTATCACTTATTGAGGATCCCAATGTGACAAAATTATATCTGCCTGTGTTTTATTGTCTTTATTATCTTATTTGGATCTGATTTCAATATCCAGGGTTTTTCTAGACACTGAGAGATGATCTTGCTTTATTATAGCCAGGTAAGTTACTTAACTTTTCTGAGTCTCAATTTGCTCATCCATGAATCAATACTTGGCATGTGTGTCTCAAGGTGCTATTTCTAAAGATAAAGAGAAATGTATATAAAATGGCTTTTGTAGTTCCTTGTATATAGTAGACATCATTTAGCAATAAATGATAGTTCTAATTAGTAGTAGTGGTAGAGTAGTATTAATAGTAATTGTTGTAGTGGTAGCAGTAGACATCTGATATCAGGTATTGAAATATGACACACACCGGAACCCTTATAGAAGACTTGAGAAATGCACAAAAGTCGCTTAGGAACAAGATGACTAATTTTATTCATTTTATTTGAGACCACTTGAGATAAACTCAGCACAGTCTAGATAAGTAGAACCACCAACCCACCTGTAAACCTACGAGAAATAATTAATAGTTGTTTTTAAGCCATTACATTTAGGGGGATTTGTTACATACCAATCGCTAACAGATACAGAGAGTAATGTCACACACAAAAAAACTTGATAGATTACATTTTCAGTTGACATTTTGTCATGTTTTTTTCTTTTTTGGAAAAAAAATTTTAATTTTACCAAAAAAATTAATCTTCATCATTCACCTTATACAGCTTGATGTGTATCTTTTTCACACCTTTCTCCAAGCTCTTTGAATAACATTTATACTCATTTATCTGATTTATCACATATACACCGATTTACTGTTTTTTCCCCCTAAATGTTTAGTTTAAAGAATCATAGTGTACATATTTTTCTTTATCTTGCTTTGTAACCTAGCAGTACACTGTGATAATAATTCCAAGTCAATAAATGTAGATAAAGATCATTCATTTTAAGAGCCCCATAACATTTTATTACATAAATGTATCATGTTTACTCAACCCCTAATCATGACTATTCAGATTTCTAACAATTTCTTATCACTACAAACAAAGCTACTATAAAAATTCTCCAACTATCTTTAATCTAAATCTCTCTAAACTCTTTCTAAACTTCTAATATCCTATATACAGGTGTCTGTACTTTTAGGAAGTGATGAAGACCCAGAGGAGATATCTAGGCCAATAGGTAGGTGTATTTAAAATGATTAAATCTGAATAGTTTGCCATAAGCATGAAGAAATTCACATTACTATCAGCCATATAAGTTATGCATTTCCCTCCATAACTCACCCCTGCCACCATCTCTCTCACCTCTAGGTCTTCTCTTCATTTTTTAATTTTGCATAACCATGCATGGAGCACTGATTCTGGCTCCATGAGCACCAGTACAAGAGACAAATGTTCTCTACTTCCCACGCTCTTCTCTCTTGCTCCTGATGTTAAGGCGGGGCTCTCTGGCCACATCAGTTGTCCATTAAAGCCTAGCCCGCTGTGCTCCAATCTAGCTGTTGCCTCCTTTGCATGGCATCACAATTCCAGTTTCTCCATCTTCTGTCATGTTTCAGCAGTTCTCTCCTTGAAAAGGAGAAATGCTCTTTACTTCCAGTTCTCTAGGACTTCTAGAGTGTCCAATATCCTAAAGGAGATTTATGGAATTCTTTGTTTCTCTTTTTATTTTCTCTGTTTTTGTTTTTTTTTTCTTTTTATTTTCCAGAGACTTCTCTATCTAAAGCTCTGAAGCAAATCTGCAGGGCAAAAGGCAGAATTTGAGGAAGATCTGAGCACTGTACATAAGCATAAGTCTATGTAGATAGACTACTCCTTCATTTAACTTGCCACACACTGACTATGTTCTTGGTGAAAGCTTCCTAGATCATGCTTTTCCTGGAGGCTCTACGGTCTTAGCCCACCACTAGCCTTCCTGAGATGTTTGGATTTGCAGTGCGCATAGTCTGGGATCCCCTTTAAAGCCACAAAAGTTCATTTCTATTTTTGGGTGTCAAAGAGAAGTGGCTTTTCTTCATTATTTGTTCTTCTCTAACAAGAATTTCAGTATTGACTAATTAATTGTCCTTGCACTAACATTATTTGATCCTATTCTATAAATTAGCACATGGTTAATTGCACAGGACATAAGAGAAATCTAGAGACACCTAAAAGAAATAAAGCTTGGAATAATTTGAATAATCTTTGCTTCTTCTTTCAAACATTATTTCTTTTTTTTTCTGGAAGACAGGATAGAGAGATATGCATGTGAGTACTGGCCATGGTCACTTTCTCGAGCTCTATGTCTTTGGAAGTGACAAGAGAATATGAGTATAACTGGGGCCAAAATAAGCCTTGTTCCTTTCTATCTGCCTATGACCCTGAATTATTTATTATTCTCAGAAGAACAATACAGATCAATGTGATGTCATTACAAGAACCAAAGATTTTACTTTCATGGGAACTTTCAAAAGTCACTGTGGATGAGCTGACCCATCTGGAAATGCTGACATTATTCTCCTTTTCTCTATAACATCTTTTCTGACTAGGCAGGCAGTTAAATGGCTCTATAAGTGAGCGACCATTGTGATATGAAACATGGTGTTGACTTGCCTGGAATAGGATGGAATTGACATGCTATCACCTTGTAGAGATGTAAGTGCCAAAAACACAGTTGGAATTTTGATGGGTAACAATTACTAAATTTGAATAATTAAGGAAATCTATTCTTAGGGATTATTTGACCCAATAATTATTATACAGAAAAATGTATAATAAAAGTGTGTATTTGAAATCCACATTTTATCACCGATGATGAGCCTCTCAATTCCATCTCATTAGCCAGTTTTTCTTACAGTCTAATGTTAATAGAAGGAATGTCATTAGAAATCAGTTTATAACAATATATATGTACAGGGTCTGCAGATTATAAACTGTCAAAATAATTTACTATTTTTGTACAGAATATCTAACAATCTGATTTATTTAAAAATAAATATGGCCCAACCGGATAGCATTTTACACTTCACACTCTAGCAACTTCACTAGGAGAAAGGAAAAAGATAAGGAAAAGATCAACATTTATATATTGGTTAAATTTAAAATACTGAACTCTTTACATACATTCTTCCCTTAATTCTCACAACCACTTTATTACTAGCCTTTGGTTATGAAAAAATTGAAGATTTGAGAGATAAAGTCCCTTTCCAGTTCACAGAGCTGGTCAATAATTGAGATGGGGCTTGAACCCAGATCATTCTGAATCAGTACCCAAGGCTCCTTCCATGCTCCTCAACATGAGGTGTCTGTTCCACTAGGAGAACTCACCAGAGTCAGGGACAAGAACACTCGTAGCATAATTCAAGAAATGAAAACACAACAAAATCAAAACAAAATTAAGCCATTTAAAAATTTATTTCAAGTTCTATGTAGAGTGGAATTCAGCACACTTGGATTTTTTTAGATAAATTGAAGTATCGATGATATTTCTTATATGAGACAGCTACCTAAAGTTGTGGTTCCCAACTCCTTGGGGTTAAAAATTTTGTTATTGCCCGAGGCAACTTTCAAAGGAGAGTCAAGAAGAACACCCATCTGGGGCAGAAGCAGAAGCTTGGGAGCTGGTGTGATGTTGGAAACAGCTTCAGTAGCATTCATTTTATTCAATTCATCTTATTTCATCCATCAGACTAAGTGGGTTAGGGGAACAATGAAAGTATGAAGTTATTTTAAAATGTTGCCAAATGTTTCTTTCAAGAAAACACAATTCAGATTTGTTACATCATTGTGTTATTTACAAGGTCAGCATACATTGATAGCCCTTAGTGACATGTCAGAGACTAAGTACGAAGTCTGGAGGTCCTGGACTGACTGCATGGAAAACTTTCACATAAGCACCATAACTGTGTTCTGTTTGACACCATGAATTTTGTTAGGAATCAGTCCATGATAATAAACACGTTGATTTAAACTCTGAAACTCTTCAGCGACAACATGTATAAACAGTAAAAATAAACTAGAGATCTTATTTAAGATGACTAGATAGAAATATGAGATGGAAAAGGAAAAGTTCTGGAATTCAATTCTTTGTCTTCAACATGGGTATACTGGTAGAGATGATTGTTTTTCAAATCACCAGTCATGAAGTCAGTTCGGTGGCACTGATAGACATTATTTTAAGATGAGATAGAGTAGAAAATAGTAGCGTATATTCCCCATATTAAAAAGTAAATATTAAAATAGTCACGGGGATGTGAAGTACAGCATGGGGAATATAGCCAATAACATGGTAATAACAATGTATAGTGGGTACTAGACTAATCGAGGGGATCATTTTGTAAATTATATAAATGTCTAACTGCTATGCCATCCACCTAAACCTAACAAAAAATAATATTGAATGTCAACTCTAATTAAAAAATAAATTTTAAAAGTAAGTACTATTGTGGTAAAGTTTTATCTCAGTTAGTTGCACAGTAAGTTAGTGAGTACTGGTTCACATTACATAGTATTTGTTTATGTGGGTTGCAAAGAAATTTGAAATTCATGGGTCTTGATGATATCTAATGTGCCTTCCAGCTTGAAAACCACACAATTCTGCTTTAGTCTAAATTGGTGGAATCTAGACCAACTATTTGTAGCCCCTGATTTTCCCTGAAGGTTGCTTAGGAATAGAGGTGGTATGGGGATAGAGGTCGCTCAGGGATAGCTACAAGTAGCCTCAAAGAGGCTGATGTGTCAGAGCTGCAATACACCAAATCTGGGGCAGCTCTACTTTCTTGCGATATTTCCTGCATTGTTGAGCAAGATATGCAAAAAAGAACAATACAGCTACCAGAAACAAAAAAATAGCTCGAAACTTATGGTCTAGGCAGAAGCCCAAAAATGTGGAGCCAGTAATCTCCCACTCAAACAAGAGAAGAGATGCTAAAATGAATTGACCTCCCATTATGGGCAAAACACATAATGTATTGTATGTATTACATGTTACACATATTAGTTTACTGCATTTTCATAATCTTCTTACTTGATTATTATGTCTCTCCCCTCTCTTTCCATAGTTGAATAAAATAAAATTTAGAAAAGTAAATAAATAACTTGCTCAGTGAGATCACAGATTTGAATCAAGCCTAATTCGAACGGGGTATATCTGGTTTTAAAGCTTATCTACTTTTTATTGCATTGCTGTATCTTCACAAACTAACATGTATCCCTTATCCTTATTGCTGAGAGAAACAAATGATGTTAAATGCTTTTTGAAAATGTAATTTGAATTTTCTTTAGGATTACTAAGGGTTTAGAAACTTGATTGAACCAAATATTACAGTTAGATTTTTTTTTTTTTTAAATGAAGAGTAGAGAAAGAAAAGGCAAGAATGTAGTGGTAATCATAGATAGGTAAGACTCCTAATTTCAGACACATTTTTAAAGAAACACTCTAAAAAACAAAGTAAAAAAAGAAAAATGTGGCAGGAGGGATGCAGAATTCGGCTTTCACAAAGTAATGAACAGCTGGAGTGTTTCTGCCTGATTTATCCTATTGCAACAAGTTTGGAATTTTTAAGTTTTAGGGAGGAGAGATGAAATGAAGTTCATGTTAGTTTGGGGTTATCTTTGTAACCGTTACTCTTTGACACAGAGGAATCTTCAACTCAAAAATCTAGATAGTTGATAATCATCCCCAGAGCTTGGAGCATTAAAATTCCCACCTAAGGAACTGTTACCCATTGAAACTGGCCTCTTTTGTGAGGCGTCATGTCTTGGCTCTCCTGCCATAGCCTCTGCTTCCCCACAAGCGCTGTACTAGCATTTCAATGAGGACATGTTCACAGGAGAATTCTTTAAACACTGAGCTTCTAGTTCATTCAAAATTCAGTTTGGGGCTCCTGGAAAACACCGTGGAGACAGGACAGATGTGCCAGCGAACTATGAACATCTGGAGAGTTTAGCTGTGGGTCAAGATACGCTCCAAAGGTACTATGACCCCCCTCTCATTTGCAGTGACAGGAACCTCTAATTTAAGGTTGGTGGAGCCCCTCCAACCTGCCAGGTCACATTTCTAGGCAGAAGATGAATTGTACTGTTACAGTCATGCCACATTTTACAGACCTTGTTTGGACAGTAAATTGGCCTGAATAAAATATGAAGAACCTGACTCTGATTCCAATGTCCCAGTGAGATAGATTCAGAGCCTACGGGGAAGGGCTAAGAGGGTGTGATTCTCTCCAATCAAGTAACTAAATAGCAGCTGTTCCCATAGGCAAGAAGTACAAATGACTCTGCTACTGAAATCGGCTTATAACAAATCCAAATTAATCTTTGTGAAACTGTGCTCTAAATGATTAGTGTTAACAAGCATTTACTTAGACAGTTGCACTATTTTTTCTCCTCAAGATTTCAGAGCCCAGCAAACCCCTTATGCCCTTCTCCTTATTTTCTCATTCCATTTCAGTATGTTTTCTTCATTTCTATAAAGAAAAAAATGCCAAGAATCTGCACAAAAATGTGGCTGTTAGGAAAAAATACTAATTCCTATTCAGGGCATGGTCTGTAGAGTCTACCCAATTATTTAGTACAAATCAGTAAGTGACCTTGACCCACAGGAATAATGTAAGCAGACTAAATAATTAATATTTGGTCAGAACCTACCATTTCTTAATATTCAGGAGGTTTGAGAATGAACTGTAGAAGTGCAGCTCAAGGTCTAAATTTGACTATAGGTATTTTCCTTTTTACTGCCAATGGTCTTATAATTCAAATAGCGCCTGCTCTCCTGAAGGATTCATGCCATTATCCAATTCAGTAGTCAGTTTGCTTCTCCCAGCTCTCATTTTCTACCTAATTCAAATCCTGCCCAACTTGATCACTTTTGTGGGCTATTAAAGCATTAGATACAGGCATGAAAAATGATTGATTAAAAAAATAAAGAGGTACCAGTCCCAAATAATCTCAGAGAGGTATTGAGACATTGTGGCTATTTGTTTTTCTCTGGGCTCTGTAACATTTTTTTATTTTTTTAGAGGCAACTTCGTAGTTGGGAAAGAGGGAAAAACAGCATTTAGAGGAGCAGAAGACCAGAAGAGTGGAGTTAGGGCCATCTAAATGAAGGAGAAAAGGCAATTAAGAGCCTAGAATAGCAGGTTGAAGAGGTTGGACATACTGTTGTATGGGAAATGCAGCTGCTCTCTTTCAACGTATTTTCCTAAGACATATGCCAATGCCCCTTTCTCTCAACCTGTTGCTCTTATGCTCATTTCCTCTTCTCCCCACCAGCAAACAAACTAATAAAAATAACAATAAACTCAATTTCAGTGCCCTAATAAGAAATATGAAAGCATTACGGTATATAAAGAGCAGGAGATTGAGGTAAGATACCTGAACTGGCATCCTGGCTAAGCTGTTAAACAGTGCTGCCGTGTGAGCTCCCAAGTAATTAGAGAAAATAACTCTTTGTTCAAAATACCTTTTCTCCCAGACAATTTAGCGCTGTACCTATTTATGAGGTTGCCCCTGTCAAGAGAAATAGGGACAAAAAAAATGGTTTTAAGTAATCAAACAACGAAAAATGTTATGATTTTTATCTCTTAGTTTCAAGGTAAATGTAAGTACGATATAAACCTGGGTTGCTCTTCTCATTGATTTCTCCTATTGAATAAATCTCTTTCATTTATTCTTTGGGGTTTGCCTCATCTCTTTTGATTTAATTTTGTGCCCACACAGAACTTCCTTGCTTTTCACAAATTCTTTAGGGCATGTCTCCCTATCTACAGTTTCGAATCAAGAACAACCTGATGGCTCTATTCACAAAAGCTATGACTTTTCTGAACAGTTCATGTATAGGTTTTAATCAATTCCCTTTTATTTTGAAATTTCTCCAGAGATATTATGCTTGTGGAGGCTAAGACCCAGCAAGAGATGGACATAAGTGACTAATAAATTGTTCATTAAAAATATTCTGATAAGCAATGTCTATCAGAAAGGTTGTTTGGCAAATTATATGAAAAAAACCTTGTGTGTGTTTTTCATTTTTTATTTGTTGTCTTAATGTAGATGCAGACTGAGAAATAAATATAGAAATTAGAAATATGTGAAAAAATAAGAGATAAAAGAAATTCATTGATTATTTCTGGGGATCTAAGAAAAACTAGTTTTCAGTGAGCATTCTGTGAATTTAAAGAATAGAAAATAATGCCTTTTATATACATATTTCTTAATTAGATTTCAACAAAAGGAATAAAATAAACAACATAAAATAACTAAGATGTCTTTCGTTTTAAGAGAAAATTAAGTTTCCAGATTCATTTTCTTTGCTTATTCTATGATTTTCCTATTTCTTCCTTTGCCTCTTTCCTCAAAAAGCTAAGTAGTAAAATTCCAGAGTCCAGTTGTACTCTTTAGGACTTAGTGTTCACGTCTTCCTTCATGACATACCTCCCAATGTAAGGTAAACATCAGCTATATTTTTCCCAAGTTTTGTCCTCAGTCTACACTTAGTTAAAATGTTCATGGACTAATTATCCACTGGATAGTACTGTGTGGTGTATAGGATTTGTCTATGTCCTCCTTCATTCCCTGTATTCCTAACTTTTACCCATTTTCTTCTCATTATTATGACACTCTGACCACAAATGAAGGAGGGGAAAATAAAAGCTGTTCAGTGTTTTGGTAGAAAGATCAACTGTATTAGAAATGAAAATGAGTGTCTCAAATGAAGTATGGGATTATCTGTGCTTTTTGCATATTCATTCATAACTGAGAGTTAGTTGTACTTCACCATAAACACTCACCGAGTAAAGATGCAAGAACTGACACTCTAAGCTGCAACATCTAATTTAATTCCGAGGATACTCCAAAAAAAGGTCACTGTGTAAAGGGATAAACCTTCTGTATTCCCTTTTCTCTCCACTCACCTCTAACGAAGGGTAGCTGCTCCATGCAAATTTTTAAACACAAATTTGAATGTTCTGCCTCTACTAATATGTACCAAGATGATCAAATACACACATTACTTACAAAATATTGGCATTGCTGAAACTACAAACACATCATTTTCTATTGCAAGCAGAGCAAAGAACAGTTATTTTTATGGATTTATAGAGTGATTTGATTGTGTACAAAAGGAGAGAGTAAAAATCACACCAGAGTAAAAATTGTATTACACACATGAGAAAGACAACAAACAGTCCATGCACAGGTAATTGTTAGATATGGAATGAAGTTAATTTGAGCCCTTGACTGTAGGAATATGCTCTAGAACTTTTCACTGGAAGTGTATTATTAAGGAACAAATGTTTTGTTGTTGATATCATGGTGGTGATTTTTTGCTTTGGTTTTCTGTGTTATTGTGGGGCAATTGTTATTAGGGCTTCATCAAGAAACATATTTTATTAACTAATAACTGGTGATTGTGCTTCCAGGAGTTAACCCCCCTCATTAATGCAAAAGCAGAATTTTATATGTAAGTACTTTCTTGGTATAGTCCACATTCATTATGGTATTTGAAAAAATTAGAGAACCCCATAATATTATTGATATTAAATGAAACACTCAACATTAAAAAAGTTAGAAATGATGGGCACATATTAGATACTCTACGAACGTTAGTTGTGAAGGATAATATATTTAAGGCCCGATGTTTCTTCCTATATGGAATTTTCCAACTTTTACTTTCTCGTTATTCCTCATGCAGGTGAGGTCGAGATGAAAAATTGTTCAGCTCCTTTCAATAGCAGTATTTTCTCTCCCTCTCTCCTTCCCTCTCTTTCTCTCTCTCCACACTCCCTCTTGATCTCTCTCTTTCTTTAATTTTCTGTATACAAAATGAGGGGAAAAATGTTTGTTAATTAGAGAACAATTTCTTGAGGTTCTCATCTGAGTAAAATAGACTTAGCTTTTTTTGTTTGTTTGTTTGAATTATTAGATTTTTAATCATGTTTGGCAAAAAAAAAGGGGAAGAGGACAAAAATGGAAAATTAATTCCCAAGATATTTACATGGGCAAAACTATGGGTTGAAATAATCAACAACTTAGCCATTAAAATAAAATGAATTAAGCTTCAGACACTATAATCTCTACTATCTGTTTCCTCAGTTTGCTTATAGCAATAAAATTGTGTTAAGTATCGTTAGGGTAAAACACATTTATATCACTTTCTATTCAAGAGTGCCTGGATATTAATGATAAAAGCAAAATATCTGGTATCTTTCTATCATACCCACATTTCTTTACCAACAAAATTGATCTGGCAGAAAGCAACCATTTTAATATTTCAGGAGATCACCTTCAGGTTTAGCTATGTATGTGTATATGTATGTATATATACATGTACGCACAGATGAATGCACATTTATAGATACATTCATATATCCACATATACCCACACAAATATATAAGTACAGAGAAAGAAAGTTATACCAAAAATGCAATTTAGTGTCCTTTTTAAAAAATGCAATATTTATCTCAGAATTTACAGTTGATATTCTGGACAATCATATCCAAATATGCAAATACCATCTAAACAAGATGTAGAACATTTCCATCACAGACAAAGTACCCTGGAGTCCCTTACCAAATACCATCCTTTGGAGGAAATGACTTTCTACATTCTTATAGACTAGTTCGCCTGTCGAATTCAAATGAATAGAATAATACAATATGTTTTCTTTCGTGTCTGGCTTCTTTCATTTGACATAACATTTTTGAGGTCATTTCAAATCGTTTCATGATTTGTTCCTTTTTATTGATATATGAATAATCCACAAATTATTTATCCATGCATCTGCTGATAAATATTTGATTCATTTTTCTTTTCTGGCTATTACACATAAAGCTATTATCAACATCTTAGAAAAGATGTTGTGTGGACGTATGCTTTTAGTTTTCTTGGATAAAAACCCAGGAGTGGAATTTACTGAATTAAAAGTAAGTACATTTCTAGCTTTATAAGAGATTGCCAAACTGTTTCCCAATATGATTGGATCACTCTCATCAACAAGGTATTAGATAGAATTCTGTGTTCTACATCCTTACAAATATTTAGTATTATCAGTCTTCCCCTCCTCCCCCCAATGCATGGGGTATAAAATAGTACTTCGTTATAGATTTATTTGTCTTTCCCTTGTGACCAATGATGTTAAGCAAATGTTTTTTGGCTTTTTTGGAGAAGTGTATGTTCAAGAATTTTAACCATTTTATTCTGTTCTTTGTTTTTCATTGTCGTTTTGTAGTTCTTTCTATATCCTAAATACAATTCTTTTGTGTTATATATACCTAATAAGTTTTTCCTTTATGCATTTCATGTGTGGAGGTTTATATTTCCATAATTCCATGTTTCCATATTTAATGGAGTTTGTAATAAGAATATTTTTATTTGGATAAATTTCAATGTATCAACGTATGTTGTTTTTGTCTTATCTAAGAAATCTTAGCCTATCTTAAAGTCACAAAAATATTCTCCTATGCTTTTTGCTAAAAAGTTAGATGACCAGATTTACTTGTCATGCATGAGTGAGTCTATTCATGAACTCTATTTTGTTACATTGATCTATTTTTCTCTCTTAACACCAATACCACATCATCTTGATTACTGTAGTTTAATATGTTTTGAAGTCATGTAATGTTAATCCTCCAACTCTGTTCTTTTTCAAAGATATTTTTACTACACTAGATATTTCGCATTCTATATGAATTTTAGAATCAACTTCTCAATGTTGATTTCTAAAAAAACTCTCGGGATTTTGATAGTGTTACACTTACATTATAGATCAATTTAAGAAGAATTGACAATTTAAAATATTGAGACATATGACCTATGTACAAGGTATGTCTTTCCATATATTTAGGTCCTCTTTAATTTTTCTTAAGAACGTTTCATAGTTTTTACTAAAATAACCTTGCAAATCTTAAGTAAATCTATCCTTTCATATTTTTGATGCTGTTATTAATGGTATTGTTTTTATCATTTCAATTTTGAATTGCTCATTGATATGTAAAAATATAATTAATTTTAGCACATTGAAGTTGTATCCTGCAAGGTTGCTAAACTCACTTATTATTCTAGTATCTTTATACAGATTCCATTGGATTTTCTACAATCATGTCATCTGTGACTAAAAAGAGTTTCACTTCTATCTTTAGTTCCTTTCCTTTACTAACCTAATTGCACTAGTTAGATTCTCCAGTACAGTGTTGAGTAGAAATGATGAGAACAAGCATTCTTGTCTGTTGTCTATTCCTGATCTTATGGAAAATACAGTCTATGACTATTAGGTATCATGTTAGTTGTATTTTTTTCTTAGATTCTCTTTATCAGGTTGAAGAGGTAGTCTCCTATTTTTAATTTGCTGAGGAATGAACGTTGGATTTTATCAAACGCTTTTTCTGTTTCTATTGAAATTATCACATAGTTTTCTTTTTTAGTTTTTAATATGCTCAAGTACATTCAGTAATTGATTTTCAAATATTAAAGCAACCTTATATTCCTGGAATAAACTTCAATCAGTCATGATATACTCTTATTATTTATATATATTGTTGAATTCAATTTGGTAAAATTCTATTTAGAAATTTCACATTGGTGTTCATAAGGGATATTGATCTTTATTTATTTATTTTTTTTCCTAAAATGTGTGTGCCTGGCTTTGGTAACAGTACTGCTGAATTCAGAATCAGTTGGAAATATTTATTTCTTTTCAATTATCTGGAAGAGTTTGTGTAGAATTGCTAATTTTCTTTCCTCTTTCTTTGGGTTCAGTTTGTTGTTATTTTCTTAGTTTCTTAAAGACTAAAGTCATTGGTTTGTGAAATTTCTTCTTTTTAATAACAGACATTTGGTGTTGTAAATTTCGCTCTATGTGCTGCATTAGCTGTATCTCACAAATTTTAATGATACTTTAAATACTTTACTTTTAATAATTGCAATATTTCATCACAGTTATGCAGTCTTGATTTAATGATTTCAGTTTTTTGTGCTTTTTGTGGTTTTTGAATAATTTTCTATGTAGATTATAATTTATTTGTTACTAATTTTTTGCAGAAATTTGTTGGTATTATTTTTATAATTTTTAGTGGTTTTCTTTTAAAACTATTTTGAAATCATTCAATATCTAAATATTAAAAACAGAAATAAAATCTATTAACATACTACTTTGTGGCAGGAAAATTTAACATACTTTTAGTTCCTATACTTCCATTTTATAGTGCTTGGAGGCATTATCTAAGATTCGAAATGTTATTTTTATGTATAGTATGAGTACATATTATTTTAATAATTATTTTTGAAATTTAGATTTATTTTATAAAGTACTTACAAAATTATTTAGACTTACCTTCATACTTAACTGGATTAATTATCAATTATTTATTACAAAATTTGTTCATTTTGTTTTCTCTTTTGAATAATTTCTCAGGTAAGCCTTTAAATAATTTTATTTCTAAAAAGCTCACTAAAGTAGCACATTTTATAGCTTTGTTCCTATAGCAAAAAAACATAAAGAAAGAAAGAAAATAAAAGATAGCTATATATTTCAATTGCCTTCACAAGAGAAAAAAAAATCATCTTTTAAATTATTTATCCACAACCTTTTCTTTAAAAACTCTGTAGATAGCGTAGAAACGTTCTTCATTACCTTCTAATTATTCTTATAGTAAATGTCTTAGACAAGATATGAAATAAGCCATATTTAAAAATCTTTTTTAGATATCCAATTTATCTTTTACCAGAAAACATGTAAAATTTTTCCTCCTGATATTTTTACTTAAAAATTTTGGTAAGATAAGTTTTAGTTTGGCTTGTTTTTAATTAATTTTGCTATTTGAAGCAGTAGGGAGTCGTTTTGGAGACGCCAGTCATTTTTTTCCCAAAGTGTCTTCTTTGGTTAAATCATTGATTATTATATCTATTTCCTTTTTCTTCTCTTTTTCAGAAATATTGATATTCTATAAATATGCTATAAGTTCTTTATGCTCAATGTCTATCATCTTCTTTCTTACTATCTGTTCTATCATCTATATTCTTAGAAGGCTTCTTGGTTTGTTCTCAAAGTAAAGAAAATCAATCATCATGAGTATTCATTTAGCTCCTTGTCCTATTTGACAAATATTTTTATTTCTATTATTGTATTTATAGTAAACTTGTGATTCTTTTTTTATTTCAGTCACCTCCTTTTCCATCATAATTCCTTTTGCTCAATTCTTTGGCATTCCTCTCACATCTCTCTTACATGTGTAATTCTGCATTCTACTGAGTCCGAGGGTTTGCTAAAGCTTTATTCTGGCTTCTCTAGGAAATCAAATTAAAAGGTGGGATGTTTCCTTTGTAACGATGTTTCCTTTTTCTTTATTTGCCGTGCTTTTTACATACCAGCCATCCTATAATGAGGTGATCGCTAGTCAGATAGAATATTTTTAGTAGGAATGGTTTGTAGCATTCTCTTGACTTCATCCAGTGTCTTCCTGGGTATTGGTAGAATCTTTTTCTTAATTTAAACCTGAAAAACATATTCATGGGTGCTCTTTCCAGTAAAAGTTTTAGAGCATGGTAAAAGTGTTGAATTCATGTTATTCTGCTAAATTCTTTGGAGTTAATTCTATATCTGCTATTTCTTTCACATTCTGAACCTATTGAATGTATGGCAAAAAAAAAAGTGCCAAATTTTTAGTCCTCAATGCTCTCTTTGTCAGCCATGGTCTACTTCTTGGAATCATAGCTCTCAGAACACAGTATACTACAACTAATCCTATTCCCAGCCATCCAATTGCTACTCATTTTCATGTTGTTCTGGGAGTTTCAGTTTCAAAGTAGATATAAGAGAAGGGGCCAGTGGGGTTGGGAAACAAGCGGGAGCACTCTGATTGCTTCAGGTGCAGCATTTATAAAGCAAACAACTTGCTTTCAGTTTGTATAAACCTGGAGCCTCTGAATCAGTGACCTATCTTTTCAGGCCAGCAGTTTTTTCCTGGTTTCTAGAGAAAATATAAGTTCATTGCATTTGCTGTTAAACTCCACAGTTATTTTAGTTAGTGGAATTTGCTCTCATATTTGGCATTGATATTTTTGTTTTTGTTATACTTTTTATTTTGTTTCTTTTTTCTGTATCTTCATAAAGGTCTTAGGGGAAAAAAATCAGAAATACTGTGTTAGAAACAGCTTGTCAGGCAACATTTTAAACTGAAAGGCCATTAGTCCTTCGTTGCCATTTAAAGCCCTCATTCATGTATTTCACATTAATCTGTCAGCAACCACCGACATAACATTTGACGTTGTGACCCTGCCTTACTCATGTCTTCAGTGCTAAGGATACTTAATCACTCTTTCTAGGTAAGCTATCCTTGGATCCTTTATAGCTCACCACCAAAGAAGTCTTACAGAGAAAATACTCCATTAAAATTATTTCACTAAAGCCAGAGAAAGAGAGAACACTCATTTTGCAGGCTAATACAGTATATTTTCTCTTTATTTTTTCTTATTGTTTTTATAGACATGGAGAAAGATTTCAGCACTACCGGTAGAGACTTCTTGCCACTTTAATGAGTTAAGTAAAGAACTAGCATGGGGGACTCAAAAGAACACCGAGTTAGAATTCTTGAAATTCAGGTCTAATCCTGATTGTTTCTAATAAGATTTGTGACCTAGGTCATCTATAAAATGAATGTCCCTTCCAACTCTCTCATTCTACAGTGAAAGAGAAATATTACACAAACTTATACTGAGTCGAACTCATTGACAACATACATCAGATTATCCAATTATGTCACATAGTTCCGAACTTCATAGATTCTATAACTCCCAACTCTGAGATCAATCCTTTTCTTAATCTGGTAAAATTTCTCTGAGTTTAGAGACTCAACATTGAATTAACTCAATCTCTCTTCTCTTTATGATCCTATAATGCAGTTCTGGTTACCAGATTTTTGTCTTGACTCTTTGAATCAATCACTGACTGCCTTGACTCATTTCTCTGTTCTCACATACAGAGTCAGCTTTATGGCTGTATGATTAGTGTAGTTGCCTAGTGTTCCATACTGGGTTTAATGCTGAGCTGCTGGAGTATTAAAATTCTTAACAATTTTATTTTTGAACTTGTGTTTTGTAAGTGAAGTCCCTTGGAACAATGGAACATGAGTATGAAAAGAGGAGATATGCACAATATGTATGTCTACCGTTCCTTGCCTCCCTATTCACGTTGATGCATCCAAAAAGCATTAATAATGCCCCATAACTCAAAATTTTAGCGGATCCTCAATGTGTGGAAGTTCAGCAGGACCCAGAGTAAGAACACAGAAAACATGTTATATCTCCAATTGAGTAAGAAGGAGGTGGGGAGCACTGACAACCCCAAGAGATCACACTTTCTCTTCAAACCAGCACTTACTTCCAACACAGAAAAAAAGGCTATGGTATTCTAAGAAACACAAATGAATAAGGAACCCTATCATATCCTTTCTTATTTGTATTACTTGCTTGCATTAGCCAACCACTTATGCTGAAAAACAATGACATAGAAGGAAAGGGAAAAATAAGGCAACATATGGGTCTTTCTTTCCTTTTTTCTTCCCAATTGTACCTTATTCTTCAGTAAAATCAAAGGTAAAAAATTTTGGTAGAATGTGTGCATATCAAAAAGTCAAAAGTAATTATTTTTATGCCATATTTCCAGTGTTCTGATAACAAAACACATTCATGTATGAGCTATGAAATATGCCATTTTGGCAATTCTGCATATAATTAAATGTTCTTAATTTGAATTTATAACTAGCAATGCACAATTTTTTAAATAATAAAACTCATGCCAATAATTTAAAAATGTTATTTTCCTTCACTTGGTATATTAAATAACAAATAACATTATGATAAGTTGAGAGTGATCATGAAAAAAAGAAAAAAAGCTTTACATTTTAATACTTTAATGACACTTTTTTTTCTACTTATTGAACAAGGGGCTCTGCATTTTCATGTTGCACTGGGCTCGTAAATTACGAAGCCTGCCCTGCCCACCTTTCACTTTTTATCCTACTTCATCTACGAGGAGCCATGCTTTGATCTTATTAACCTCCCCAGGAACCAGAACTGCAGTCCTTGTGGTCAACTCCCACTACCTACTGGTTGATGTCACTTATAACCTGGACCTCTGACTCTTCTTAGACCATTCCAACATGCTCTTCACCTTCCCAGCCATCCTAGTTCAGCTTCTGGGATTGTTACATATCATCCCTGCATATATAATGTCTGCTTAGTCACCAGCTCCTGGCCTTTGTCATGATCAGCCCTCAATTTCTTGGGCTCAAATGTTTATGGGATCAGAGACATACAGTGAAAAAGAATCATTCATTCATTGAAGCTGGTTTTACTTACTTTATATCTAATGAAAGACAAAGTAACCAAAGCAAATTCAGATTTTATTAGTTTAAAGTACAACTCCAGATTCTGCCTTTACAAAAGATAGGTCATGACATCTCACAAAGTTAGTATTGAAAGAACAGTTTAGCATATAATATGTAATCCCCTTAGGTACAAGTGAGCAAATTGATATCTAGGGAGGACGTATGATTTCCTATTAATACACAACTAGTTAATAACAGAAATGAAACAGGATCAAGATCTTCTAAATCTGATACAGATGAGGTTACTGAATGGGAACATAACATAATAAAGGTCCAATGACAAGTACCTATAAAGGGTGGTGAAGAAAGGCATCATAAAACATCACTGTCATTTTGGAGCTCTTGCCTATCAGACAAACACAACCACCACTACCAGATCTGGTCATATGTTATTCCTTCAATCATCCCCTCATCTCTTGCTATCCAAATAATCATCTAGGACTGGTAGATGATTAGCTGGAGCCAGTTAGAAATGAAGACCCTCAGGCCCTGCCTCTGACCTGCAGAATCAGAATCTGTGATTTTTAACGGGACCCCAAGGTGATTTAAAAGGACTTTAAAGTTTGAGAAACATCAATCTCAATTTAAAATATTTTTTTAAGTGGAGAGAGAAAGTGCCACTAAAAATCTCTCATTCTATCCATGTTTAATATGAAGCCGAGAACTTAGTTCCATTGTTTCTTTCGTTCATTTTTTCTTCTTTTTTTCCCAAGGCTTTTTGTTGCTGTTGCTGTTATTATACTGAAGAGCTACATGAGACAGAAAGCTTGGCAGCCTTCCCACAATCCTCAGCATGTGGGAATAGCAAGTAACAAAGTGTTAGCCCCTGCCAACTGGTGGTTCCGTGTAAATGTCTCTGTTAACAACCAACACTGCTGCTAGCAGCCATCGGAGCAAAGCGGCAAATCTGTTCCTCTCTCCGGTATGGAAAACACCACCAAAAAAGTCACCTAATTACTTGATTAAGACATATCAATCCTGGAAATTGTTGTTCTAGAACATTGAGTCTCTGACATTTAGTTCATTCTTGATTAAACAGAATAGTTTCGACCTGATTCTCATGTGTTGTGTCCAAGTACTGCGTATATGCAGAGAATGATAACAGTGCAACTTTTTGATGGGGGAGAAGAAAAAACACTTTGGGGCCAAATTCTTTTGATTGTCTTGTCTCAATACAGTCCTTCAATAAGTCCCTGTGACAATAATTTGGAAAAAAAAATGGATGATTCTGGAAGGATTAGGATTCTATAAATCTGTGATAATAATTGAGAAAATTATTATTTTTGTAAGCATCCTAATTCTATTTTGAAAAACACTGAGAATTTTCTCATACCTAAGGCACAGTGATCTTAGCTCACCTCTACCCTGTTTAAACACATCTTTGAAGAGGATTTCTACCCGTACAGTCTCACACCCAAATTCCTTTCAATTTCTTCATCCCCACAAGATGCAGTTTATCTGGTTTAGCCATTACTCACCTGGGGTGAGAGTGGATGCAATTGAATGACAAGCTGCTGCTTTTGGTCACGATGTCACCTCATTTTAAGAGTAGCAGGTAGCCCACCCGCAGGAATCATCTGAACCAAGAGTTGAACAATAAATAACAACAAAAAAAAGTTCTTCCAAAAGATTGAGTTTTCTTTGAAAGCTAAGGTGAGGAAAGAGAAGAATAGAATAATATTCCAAGAAGCCATATCATGGCTTTTATTTTAAAGAAGGACTTTCTATTTTTAGCTAAAATAAATGGGTCCTGCTTTTCTCTCAGAAATATCTCCCTTGACTTAAAAACAGAGCAAATTTACTTTTTAAATAATCAATTTCCTGTTGACTTTCTAGTGGGATTATTTACAGTAATTCCATAGTTTCTTCTTCATATTCTCACCTGGCTATTGCCATATATACAGAAACACATGGATGACTGTCTAGAATGATCCCAGGCTTCTTTTTCCATGATGAAATGAAGCAGGCTGCATGACAATATCATCTATGGCTGCATGTACTTCCAGAAAAGGACCCTGCCTGAACAATGCTAAAGTGCTGCATCCAAACCATCCATATGATCTCAGGCTTTAAAGATAATGGAGGTTACTTATTTGGCGTTATCATCGTTAAAGAACTAGAATTTGGTAGTGAAAAAGAGGCTCCACTGGCTCACTCTTAGCAGCATAAGTATACAAATTTGATTCAGCTGGCACAAGCATGGCTTTTCAAGCTGGAATAATTCATATTTTGCCAAAACAATGGATAGAATTTCCAGAGTGAACCTTTCCCTGTTCCGCATGTAAGTGATATTACAGCAAGATTTACTCTATCTTAACTAACATTCAACCAAAATCTTCTAAGTCAACCTCAGTTTTAAATATTGCATCCTTTATCATAGTCTCTGCTCTTAACTATTGCAATACATTATTCCTTCTCTGTAGACATTGAAAATGTTCCTAGTCTTTCTCTCACAATGTAAAATATTCAGTGTTCCCTTTAAAACTTGTTCTTATTTTGAGTTTAGAAGAGTAGTCATGGTATATAGGTAACTGGGACAATGCCTGATTGTCTTTTGAGGCAGTTACACCATGATTTAAACAAAGCACAAGCCATGTGTGTATCTACCTTTTATCACCTGCTTTGGATGTTCCAGTAGTACTCAGATAATGGCACTTAAAGATACTCAGAACCTTTCCAAAAGATGATAACTGATAACTACTGGCAAAATTCTTGAACTGTTTACATTCAGCATAGAGTACATTTATCTGAATGGATATTGAGTGGGATTACTAATGATTCTGGAAAAAAGGAATTAGCTTCAAGATTTCCAAAGCTATTTTCTGCTATCTCTTCAGATCAAAATCTTTAGTCAGTCCAGGTAGTTCCTCATGTCAGAATCTGTGTTGCTGATCTTTGAAGTAAGAACTAAACTTATTTATGGTAAGTTCCTAGAGAGAACTGAGAAATTCCTACAGAGTAATTTTTTTAAGTTATGCGAACTCCCTCCAAGTTGAGTATTATTTATAATAAAAGAAGATTCACAAAGTGGAATCCAGGATAGATATCTCTGAGCTTTGATGTGATTCATGGTCAATGCGGATATTCAAACAGAATCAAGGATAACAGAAGCTTTTAAGTAAACATGACATACCTGACTACTCTGTTTTCTTTGTTTGTTTGTTTTGAAGATTTTCTTCCATTTTTTCTTCAGAGCTCTCTCCTCTTAATTTTCTTACCACATTTTTAAGTCTCATATTTTGGACTCTTTTTCTACTCAGATATGATATCATTCCCCGGGCTCCCATCTTTTACTTTTTTCTCTTCTACTTGCTCTCCTTCTATGATTTAATTTACTCCCATGAGTAATATCTGAATTCATGATTCTCAAATATGCAGCATCAGTTACATCCTCTTTTTTAGGCCAGACCTCCCATTCATCTCTACTCTTATGGCCTTCAGACACTTTATTCTTCCCTGGTCTAAAACCAAGCTCAAAATCCCTTTGCTCTTAAGCCTTTTTCTCTTCCTATGTTTTCAAACACAATTAACAGTATCTATAGCTAGTCCATAAACTGAATTAGAAACTTGGGATCATGCTGTCTCCTCTATGAGACTCTAAGCTGCACGATTGCAGAGACTTCGTTTTAGTAACCCTTCTATATCCAGGGCATAGCAAATTACCCAGCACATTGCAGGTACTTAATAAATATTTAAGCAATAGATTGTTAATTTCTTAACACTAATTTTCCTTTGCTCTTATTATCAATTTGGTTGTCAAATTTTATAGTTCTAAGCCAGAAGCACTGCTGAAACTCATCCTCTTGTTTCCATTTCTAGTGTCTCTGCCATGGACTTTTCACTTCACTGCCTTTTATGTCTTTTCTTGGCAGTCTATCCTTCGCATTGCCATAAGGATTATCTTTCTAGCACAAAAGTCTGATCATGTCATTTACTGATAGAAAACTGCTAGCTTTCCACATTATTCAACATGGTCTTTGGCCCAAGAATCGAGCTTCTCACTATTGACCATTTCTCCATTATAAACCTTATACTCTACCCAGTTGGGCTTGCTTCCATTCTTAAACACAATGTTCATTCTCCTGTTTCTCACTTATTTGTTCAAGTTCTTCTCTTTGCTTGGAATGCTCTTCCAATCTCTTTGTCTCATGGCAGGGTAATTCAACATCATTTCTTTTGTGAAGTTTCCCCTGGTCCTGGTAGATTCGTCCCATCTTGTGTACCCATTGAAATTTTCTTTCCATTCCCTAAAAGAAATTTCATATTATGTTTCATGTCCAGTTTGCCTGCTGCATTGTGAGTTTCTTAAAGGAGGAATCATGCTAAATTTGTTTTTACTGTCCCAACAGTCCAGCAAGATTGTTGCACATAGTAGCCACTCAGTATATGTTTCAAAGAAAATCTTTTTCTGGAATACTGAGAATAGAAAATCTAAGCCTGAATTGAATAGGAAATGGAAGCAGGTTTTCACCCAAATTCTGGAAGATGTTAATATACTATGAAAAAAATTAGCAATCAAAGCATTATTACTATTAAAACCCAGGTTTGCACTGGAACAGGGCAAAGGGCTAAGAGACAGAGATCAGTTAGGAGTTTATTTCTAAGAAAATTGAACAGACTGATTATTACTAACAAAATTGAGACAGTAATTGAAAACTCCCAACAAACAAAAGTCCTGGACCAGATGACTTCACAGGTGAACTTTCCCAAACATTCAAAGATGAATTAACATCCATACTTCTCAAACTATTCCAAAAATTTCAAGAGGAAGGAAAGCTTCTGCACTCATTTTATGAGGCCACCATTATCCTGATTCCAAAACTAGAAAAAGACATTACAAAAAAAAATAAAAAATTATAGGCCAATATCCCTGATGAACATAGATGCAAAAATTCTTGATAAAATGTTGGTAAACCGAATTTGGCAATACATTAAAAAGATGGCACACCATGATATAGTTGGATTTATTCCTGAGATGCAAGGTTGGTACCATATCAGCAAATCAATTAATGTGATAAACTATGTTAACAAATTGAAAGATAAAAATCATACGATCTTATCAATAGATGCAGAAAAAACATTTGACAAAATCCAGCATCTATTTATGAGAAAAACTCTCAGCAAAATGAGGATAGAGGGAACATACCTCAACATAAGAAAAATCATATATGACAAACCTACAGCTAACATCATACTCAATGGGAAAAGGCTAAAAGTGTTTTTTTGTTGTTTTGTTTTGTTTTAATCAGGAATAAGGCAGATATCTATGTTCACTTTTACTACTTTGATTCAACATAGTACTAGAAGTCCTAGTCACAACAATCAGACAAGAAAAAGAAGTGAAAGTCATCCAAATTGGAAAGGAAGAAGTAAAATCATCATTATTTGCAGATGACAGGATGCTATACAGAGAGAACCCTAAATATTCCACCAAAAAACTATGAGAACTGATAAATGAATTCAGTAAAGGACCAGGATACAAATTTAATATTTAGAAATAGGTTGCATTTTTATACAGTAATAATGAACGATCAGGAAGAGAAATTAAGAAAATAATCCCATTTCCAACTGCATCAAAAACCAAAATAAATACCTAGGAATAAAGTTAACCAAGGTGGCAAAAAACAGTCCTTGAAAAATTTTAAGACACCAAAGAAAGAAATTGAAGAAGATACAAATGAAAGAATATGCCATGATCATTATGATAGGAAGAATTAACATTGTTAAAATGCCCTTACTACCCAAAGCAATCTATAAATTCAATGTAACCTTTATCAAAATAGCATTTTTTATAGAACTTGAGCAAATAATCTTAAAATTGATATGGAACCACAAAAGACGCTGAACAGCCACAGCAATCTTGAGAAAGAACAAAGTTGGAGGTATCACTCTACTTGATCAAACTATGCTACGAGAGCACAGTAATCAAAACAACATGGCGCTGTCATAAAAACAGACACATAGATCCATGGAACAGAATAGAGAGCCCAGAAATAAACCTACACCTGTATGATAAATTCACCTATGACAAAGAAAGCAAGAACATACAATGGGGTAAAGATAGTCTAGTTAATAAACATTGGGGAAAACTGGACAGATACATGCAAAAAATGAAACTAGATCACCTTCTTACATCATATACAAGAATAAACTCAAAATGGATTAAATGTAAGTCCCAAATGCATAAAATGCCTAGAAGAAAAAATTGCTCTTAGTAAAATTTTTCTGATATAGCTCCTTGGGCAAGGAAAACAAAAGAAGAAGTAAACAGAAGGAACAACATCAAACTAAAAAGGTTTTGCACACCAAAGGAAACCATCAACGAAATGAAAAGACAAACTATTGAGTGGGAGAAGATATTTTCCAATGATACATCCAATAAGAGGTTAATATTCAAAATTTATAAAGCACTCATTCAACCTAACTTTCCCCCCTAAAAAATAATCCAATTAAAAATGAGCAGAGGATCTAAATAGGCATTTCTCCAAAGACATACAGATATCCACTTTACATATGAAAAGATGCTTAACATCATTAATCATCAGAGAAATATGAACTAAAACGACAATGAGATATCACCTCACTCCTGTCAGAATAGCTATCATCAATAAATCAATAAAGAACAAGTGTTGGCGAGGATGTGAAGAAAAGGGAGCCCTCATACACAGTTGGTGGAATTGCAAATTGGTGCAGCCACAATGGAAAACAGTTTGGAGGTTCCTCAAAAAATTAAAAATAGAACTGCCTTATGACCAAGCAATTCCACCTCTGGATATTTATCCAAAGAAATCTAAAACACTAATTTGAAAAGATATGCCCCCCTGTGTTCGTTGCACTATTTACAATAGTCAAGATATGGAAACAACATAAGTGCCCATTAATAGATGATTGGATAAAGCAGAAGTGATATGTATTACAATAGAGTATTACTTGGCTATAAAAAAGAATGAAATTTTACTCTTTGTGACAATATGGATAGACCTTGAGGGTATTATTTTAAGTGAAATAAGTCAGACAGAGAAGGACAAATACCATATGATTTCACTTACATGTGGAATCTAAAGAACAAAATAAACAAACAAAACACAAACAGACTCATAGATACAGAGAACAAAGTAATGTTGCCAGATGAGAGGAGGCTTGGAGGCTGGTTGAAAAAGGTGAAAGGATTTAAAAAAGAGTTTGTTTTAATATCTGTAGGAATTATTTGGGCAATTTTTAATTTTTATAATCATAAGCTTCCAAAAAGTCCACCTACATGTGGTTCTCTGATGAAATCAGCAAGCAGCATACTGGAGTGCTTGCTATAGTTGTTTATCTAAGCAGTAATAACTGGTATAGCTTTAACCCTTCAGTTAAATGAAAAATGATTTGGCACAGATTTCAAACTATGTTAACATAATTGATCACTGACTTAGGGGTAGGGGCAAATTTTATTCTTTTCTCTGAGAGTTATTTATCTTTTCTCTATTTACAATGTATAGCAATCTTCTGAATAGGTAGTAAGTAATAGGTAGATATACACATACAGAATATGTCATTATATACATACAGCTGAATTTCATTTATTCTACCAACAAAATAAACTGATTAAAGATGGTTCAATATCCAATAGAGTTAAAATAAAATGGTTTTTAAAAATTGAAAGGATTGTTTTCTGCTTGAAAGAACATTGTAATTTAAATACCTCTAATTCGAGCTTGTATATACAGAAAACAAAAGGTCATATTTGTATTTTTGCAATTTTAGCCCACTTTTCATTTATATTTAGCCCCTCATATGCTAAACATAGCAAGTGCCTTTGATTTACATCAATACTGGTAACTCGTGTGCTTTCTTCAGAAGTCCCTAATAAAGATTACTATTATTTGATCTGAAATCGTTCTGAGAGAAAGCCATTGCACTCAATAGATGCATAGTAAATTTTTTCTATCTTAATGAATGAATAACATAAAGAGGGCTAACATCTGTCATTGAGGATCTAGGGCCCAATTGTCATTTGGGAGCTTTCTGCCCCACTGCTAAGCCATAGTACTTGTGCCATATTTGAGTTGGAGCGGGGAAGAGTCTCCCAGATTCCATCAGGGCCAACCCTCTCAGCATTCATAGATATGGATCTCTGCCAAAGATAATCTCTCCCCATTATTGGCTTAATGATATTAAGTCCTTCAAGTTGGAAATTCTCCTCTCACAATTTCAGAGAGATGTAAAACCCAACTGAGAGCAATAGTAGTACATTGATTTAACACTATGATAAGTAGAGATTAGTAAACAGGATCAGATGTTTCCATAAAGATTTTTTATTTATTTATTTTTGGATAAGTAACATCATCAGGTAAAATGAGGGTGAGAGGAATACAACTAGAACGAGGAAAGAGAACTTTCTAACTTGAAAAGGAAGAATGCAGTGAAGGAAGATATAAACAAATGAAAATAAACTTCCATCTATTTAAATTACTGTTCACACTGATAAAAAGGATAAAAATAATAAGAGTAGTAACAATAATAATCGAATGTTTTTATATGTCAGATACTGTGCTAACCATTTTTCATAGGGTTAGCTGATTTAATTCCCTAAAAGAATCCTGGGAGGCAGGTAGTATTAAACTCATTTACAAATCAATAAAGATGTTAATTGACTTGCCCAAGGTCATATAGTTTAAGCAGTGGTACAACTGGGATTGTAACTCAGGTCTGTCTGCTTCCAAATCCCAAATACTTAAAAAACACAATGTTATATTTATGCAGTTCTTTCGACATAGAAAGTTATTATATGTGTGGCCTCTCCTACTCCAATATTCATTTTAAATCATAACATTTAACAATAGTTGTGGCAAGACTGGGCTCAAAACAGAAACTGAGTTTGTTCTTAAATGTACTAAAGAAAGTAACATTCTGCATACCTGAATGTTGATACCTGAGAATACCTTACCAGCTTAGGGTCATGAGACACTTGATTGAATTCAATAGACGAGTCAGATTGGAAATTTGGTTTGTGATCTGCTGCAACTCCATTGGCCAGTTAACCTCAATAAGGAAATTGATAATCCTAACTGTAAATGTGTCTTAGAGGAGCAGATAAATACATTCTCTCAGCTAGAGAAATTTTCCAGTTAGATTTTGCATTTAATATTATCAACCTCATTAAATTACCACTAATGAAGACCAACTGCACATCTATCATCATCATCATTGTCATCATCACTATGCATTATTATTATTAATAAAGAGCGAGCTAGATGTTTATTTACTCAGGAAACAGTGGCTAAACTCTACTGTTGGCCAGACACTGTTGTAGGTGCTGGAGATTTAGCAGCAACCATGACAAACAAGGTTATTGCTTTGGCAGAGCTTGAGGTATGAGAGGAAAGAGTGACTCATTATAAAACAAACAAATAGCAGAAAATATCCAAGGGTTAAGATGGGGTGATATGAAGTAATGTGGACAGGTGGATAATTTCAGTTGGATGGTCAAAGACAGCCTTTCTGGAAAGATGCGTTTTCAGCTGAGGTCTCTTTGAGAGAAGTCAGCCATAACAAGATCAAGGGAAAAGGCTTAATAACATGTGTTGCTATCTTTTCAGGTGCTTCTAATGCATTTGGTTGATTATCTTGGGAAATAAATTTCCTGTTACCCCATTATCTCCAGCCAAAACCAGTCCCAAATAAAACAAGTTCCTCAGGCGATTCAGATATGCATCAAAGTTTGAGAATATTGCTTAAAGAGCTGAAAAATCTCTTTGACTTCTCGCAATTGACTGGTGCCTTAACTAGCAATTTGGCAGGTATCTTTACTACACGTCAAATGGAGAAATTATTAAACACTCAAAATAAACTTTTAAAAAATCACAAAATCCCATCTATTCCTAACATTTAAAAAATGAGACAATCACTTAAATCCAGGTAACAAACAATTTATCTGTAATAATGATATAATGTGTAGGAGGCTATCCCTTCACATATTCTATGAAATATAGCTACCCATCAAAATTATCTAGAAATTTTACAGTTATTTCTTTTATTCTTCCATAATCATTAATTGTTAATTGTACATTCATGAATTTTGAAGAAAGAAAATCCACTAATTTGGCTTTGTGGAGCATCTTATAAAATCGTGAAATAGAAAGTCTGATAAAAGGAAAAGATTAATACCTGTGTTGTGCCAAGAGTGTGACTAATGTGATTACTTCCTCACGAAGTTGTAACTCTCAAACTGTTGGTTTTTATTTTAACAAAACAAAGAAGATTTGAAGCTCATGCATTGACTTTTTGCCCAAGAATATTTGAGAATTCTTTTTACAGTAATTAGAAACTTTATTGTAGCAATGAGAAGAGCTTTTCCTATGCAAAATTAGATAATTATCATACTTGTGAACAAATTGGCTTTAGCCACAATGAATACTACACATGGGCACAAAGACTAAAATATTACTACATAATACTTTTTTACTTAGTATGGAAATATTAAGCAATCAGAAGTATAAAAATATGAGGAATTCATTTATTATTGCCATTTCTCCATATTAAGAACACCATAGTAATGAGCATTTTTATGGTATTTATTATACTTTCTAATTTAGATTCAATGTGTCTGCATTTTTTCTTTCTGAACACAAATATCTATCTACAGCTACATAGTAATGAGAATGCATTCTTCAATAAATAGTAGCACCCCCAGTGAGGTCTTCATTATGGTTTTCTTTTAAGTCCAGCAGGAATCACATCTCCACTCCACTAAAATAAGTGTTTCATTTTGAATTGAAGATATATCTAACAATGTATTTCAGCCTTTCCTTAAGAGAAGTTACCTGTCAACCTTGAATATAGTCAGAAGGATTCCAGGAGCAAATTGGAGGAAACTGAAAGTAAAATTTACTTTGTAAGACTGAAAAAAATAGACCTGTTTGAATAAACAAAGTAGGCATTTTAAAAATCCCTGTTATCTATAGCTGTATAACAAACCATCCCAAAACTTAAATATACTATTTTCACTCACGTTTCTATCAGATGACTGAGCACCAACTGAATGCTTCTTGTGTGGGATCTCTCAGGCAGTTGCAGTCAGAATCAGCTGGGCTGGATGGCCTAGATGGCTCACTCCCATGACTGGCATTTGATGCTGGCTGTAGGCTGGGAGTTTAGGTAGGGCTTCTCCTTGTGATTTGGGCTTCTCACACCATGGCATCTGGGTTCAAAAAGCAAGTGTTCCAAGAGACCGAAAGCAGGGGTATGTTAGTTTTATATTGCTGCGTAACAAATTAGCACAAACTTGGTGGTATAAAAAAACACCCATTTATTATCTCACAGTTTCTGTAGGTCAGAAATCTGGACATGACTTACTTAGCTTGATCTTCTGCTCAGGATCTCACAAGGCTGCAACTGAGGAATCAGATAGGACTAAAGGCTCACCTGAGGACAAATTTATTTCCTTGCTACCGTAGAACTGATGGAATTTGCTTCTTCAAGGCCAACATAGAGTTCAGGGAAGGTCTGGCTTTTTTTTTTTTTTTTAAAGAACAGCTTTATTGAGATATAATTTATATTCCATACAGTTCACTCATTTAAGCTGAGGAATTTAATGTTTTTAAGTATATTCATTTTAAGTATATTCAATCTAATTTTAGAACATTTTTGTCATCCCAAAAGAAGTTTATATAATTAAATAACTATTATAATAATTATTAATATTATAATAATATTAATAACTATTAATATTATTATAATATTAATAATTATTAAATAATTAATAGTTATTTTTCATTCTATCTCCATCTCTAGCCCTAGTCAACCACTAATCCATTTTTATCCATAAATTTTTCTGTTTTGACCATATTAATGGAATCATCCAGTATGTGAGGGCTTTGTTATGACTAGCTTCTTTAATTTAGCATAAAGTTTTCAAGGCTCATCCAAGTTTTATCTTGTATTAGTACTTCATTATATTTTGTATAAATATATGTTTATATATTTACATGAGTGTTTATAGCAGCATTTGTGAAAAATTGAACCCTCTTTTAAAGGGCTCACCTGATTAAGGCTGACGTAATTCAGGATATCTTCCCTCCAATTAACTCAAAGTCATCTTATTAGGGACCTTAATTACATCTGCAAATCCATTCACCTTTGCCATATAAGGTAACATAATCATTAAAGTGGCATTAACCTAGGCACAGGTTCCACCCATAATCAAGAGAAGGATATATAGTACAGAGCATGCACTGTAAAAGGTGAGAATTCTACTCACTACAGGAAGCTGTCAGAGTCTTAAGGCTTAGACTTGGAAACTGACAGAGTACCATTTCCATTATATTCTATTGACCAAGCAATCACAGAGTCCACCCAAATGCAAAGGAAGAATCATGGACTTCACTTCATATAGAAAAGAGAGTCTGAGAAGTTGCATCTATCTTTAATTTACCACAACCTGCTGTCATACAAAGCAGCTATAGATAAGGTTGTTTATTAAAATTTTTATTTCTAGTTTTCTTTTCTCTATCTTAAGATTCTAAACAACTCTGAATAGCACAAAGGTGACACCTTAGAAAGAAAAATCTGGAACAGGATACAATAACTACTCAATACTAAGGAGGAAATAAAAACCAGTTTTAATGGGACTCAGGCCAGATCCTCTATTAGTTGTGCTTAGTGCAGGCCCAGATGAATCACCTTGGCTGTCTCATGTAGTACATTTCCTTCTTTGTGAGCAACAGGTGGCTTATGACTCATTTTTGAAGGATGATTCAAGTCATATACAGAAACAGTTTCTCCAGAATTAAGAACTCTAAAAAGACTTGATTATAGCTGAAAGAGAGAGCTCGTTCTGATTCTTGAGGTGACATATATAAATCCTCTTTTATTTCTGTGGCTTCAGGATCTCAGCTAGTGCTACCAACAACTCTATCTCTGCCACTGAAATACCATCTCACATTCATTGATGGCTACTGTATAAAAAACAAAAACAGAAAATAACAAATGTTGGCAAGGATGTGGAGAAACTGGAACCCTTGGGCACTATTGTTGAGAATGTAAAATGGTGCAGCTGCTATGGAAAACAATATGACAATTCCTCAAAAAGCTGAAAATTGAGTTACTATTTATCCAACAATTCCACTACTGGGTATATACCCAAAATAATTGAAAGCAGAGTCTCGAAGACATTTTTGTACACACATGTTCATACCAGCATTAGTCACAATTGCCAAAAAGTAGAAGTAACCCAAGTGTCCATCAAGGAATGAATGGGTAAAGAAAATGTGGTATATACATAAAACGAAATATTTTTCAATTTAAAAAAGAAGAAAAATTTGACACATGCTATAACATGCATGAATCTTGAGGACATTATACTAAGTGAAACAAGCCAGTTACAAAAAACAAATACTATATAATTCCACTTATATGAGGCACATAGAGTAGTCAGATTTAAAGACACAGAAAACAGAATGGTGATTGGGGAGAGGGATGTGGAGTTATTGTTTGGTGTATGTAGAGTTTCAGTTTGGGAAGATAAAAAAAAAAAGGTTCTGGAGATGAATGGTTGTGATGGTTGCACAACAGTGTGAATATACTTAATACCACTAAACCGTACACTTAAAAATGATTAAAATGGTAAATTGCGTTGTATATTTTACCAAAAAATTTTAAAACTTACAGAAATGTTTATAATTTTGCTTTTTTACTCCTAAATTTTCTAAAATGTATCACATATGTAACAATAAAAATGCTGATTTAATACAAATATCTAGCTCAGGTGTTATCTGGTATCTCTCTACCTCTTAAGATCTTCAAAAGATTGCTTGAATTTCTAGTCTTCATCTGGTAGAAGTTGAAAGTTCTCTCCAAGATTTCTACTAATTCTTAGTAGTGAAGTTAACTTCTGGTTTTTAGTTTCTAATTCCACTGAATTATTTCATATTAAGAACTGTTTTATGCACTCTTAAGAAAGCTATTCCCTTTTACATTATATCTACTTAGACTTTTTCAATTTCACAAAACCAAAGTGAAGCATTAAAACGCCTTGTAGACATGTGTTTAAATAGTTAAAGATTTGAAGAGATGAGAAGTGGGTTTTTTTGTTTGTTTGGTTGGTTTTTTTTTTTACAACCCAAACAACTTCAAGGTAAATATTAGGCACCCAGCTCTTAAAAGCCTCTTCATTCTCTCCACCATACCTGTAATTTTATCGCTTCAAACCTGTAATACCCCAACCTCATAACACATCCAGCTCATATTAGTTTCTCTCTTGTTTTTCTCCCTTCACATCTCTTTCACACCCTCTCTCCCACATCATCTCTCATCTCCCTCAAAGTTCCAAATTCTTCTCTATTATAGAAGCAATTTAAACCTCTCCAGCTCCTATCCCCAAATCTAGCTCTAAAATCTCCTATGGAATCTGCAGAAATAAGTTCTCTTAGTATAGATCTTCCCCTTTTTAGAAGGCAGCTGTGTTCATGCTAGGCATTTCTCCTGCTTTCAAAATGAAAGGACAGAGCCCAAATCTCCTTTCCTATACCCTCCCGTCTTTCTCCTTACTAAACCAGCTATTCACATTCTTGAACACAGTGGGCCATTCTTTGTGGTTTCCCACAGAAAGAAACAGTTCATCTGACCCTGGTCAGCTCCAGGCTTGGTCATTCAATTTTGAAAATCCCCACTGAAGGCGAAATGTGCAGTGCATTTACCAGATACTGCACACAGGTGCTGGGATTGGTTGCTGGCATAAACTCACTGCAACAGATTCTACTGAGAATTGCAAAATATGTTCCTTCCTCCTGCATCCTAGGAAGTAATTTCATTATGCTCTCTCAAGCCTTGAAAATGGAGAGGAAATACGAGAATATCTCAAATTCAGCTAAACAAACCACTATGTAGAAAGCAAGATTCATTCACCTCAGTGTGTAGGTTCTGTGCGGCCTAACTAATAAGTTAATGTTTATTGTATATTTTAAAAGAAACGATAGCTCCACATGTAGGAAATAATGCTTTAAAAATGAAGACACAAAACAATTTGAGTTTCTATACAAGACTGGCCTGGTTTGGCTTTTACTAACCATTTATTCTGAAGGAAGAGGAAAATGTTTTAAGTAGTGTCTCTTAAATTGGTGTAAATGAATGATTGCTGATGTTTTGATATAATATTTTAAGATGGCTAGGGCGCCATCTAACAACAAACTAACCAAAAACCAAACAAATAAAATCATATTACTCTGATAATGTAAGGTAATTACTTGTAAAATATCTGAACCAGTTATTTAGTATTTTCTGAAATCTATTCCATTTATTCCTCTGTCTATATAATGAGTGACTGATCTGTTTCCTTTTACTCACTGACATAACATTCCAAAGATATACACATAATGTTTTGTTATATGTAAGACAAGGCAAAAGAAATATAAAGGTAAGTGGTAGAAATCACCAGAATAGTGGATGTGATTTATTAGAATAAAGAATAAGAGAAAAAACCCATAGTCCAAAAATAACCAAATGGATCATTTTTTAGGAGCTGTAGATATGAAGCTGTTAAGCTATCAAACCAGAGAAGAGACAAGAACTTAAGAATGGAGGAAAATTATCTAAGTGTATGTAACTTTAGTGTTTGGGCAGCCAGATAAATAGTAATAGTTTTCTAAATGTTGTCAGTAGTATTTAGTCTGAAAACTACCCATATTTAGCAAAGTGAACTCTAATCTATGAAACCTATCAAAACCATATGACCAAGTGTGAAAACAATTGAGCTAGGTGCCAAGAAACCATGTTCTAAGGTGAGGGCTGTTACTAACTTACTAGGAGACTTCCGGTCATAGTCACTTAGTCACATCCATCCATCCTTTCTTGCATGCATTTAATAAATATTCTTAAAATGTTTATTACTATGCGCTAACAAAAAACAATAAGTTATGGATTGCAAGAATTATTTAGAAATGGCCAGTGGCCTTAAATAGCTCCCAGTCTAGAAGGAAAGACAAATAACAGAAATGTTTGTTACCTGTCTTTTATAGGGTAGTATCACCCACCAGGTATTATTGTAGCAAACAGGGAATCACATTTTTGCACCACATTCCTTACTGTCAAGGAAAATGTCATTGGGCCTGTTCAACCCAGAATTTTAGTAACAATGCAAATAGGCCTTTGGACATGGAGTTTAAGGTAAACTGTAAAGGCCTATCCAGACTGGCTGAGTGGAAGAAGCAGAATCTCCAAATTCATTCTCAGGCTGTTGTGTCTGATAGGTAACACAGTTGCAGCATGAGAAACATGAACTTTTCTAGAGCCTACAAAAATATTTGCACCTAAAAAAGACAAAAAAAAAGACAATTGCAAAATCAAAAATCATAACTGTTTAAGTTCTAAAGCCAGAAAGTTATTTCAATTTTTTCATGGCAGTTCAACAGATATGCTAATATATGTGTTATGTTTGAAGTGTACTGTTAATTTTAACATAAATCTTTTTTTTAAAATGTGGTCTGAGGCCTCCAAAAGTAAGAGTACTCAGGACTTTGAATAGTTCCTACAGAGATAGGCTTGGGTTCAAATTCTGACTCAGTCACACATTAGTTGGGGACTTAAGAAACTGTCTTAAATGTCTTAGGCATTAATTTAGTGTTTTATGGCATAGAGATAATAATATCTAATTTAAAATACTATAACAATAACAAATGATTTATTATATGGAAATTGCCTAGCATTAACACCTGGTACACATTCATTTTTCAATAACTGCTATTTTAATATTTTTCCATATATAGTAGGCACTCCTACTGATATATTTCTGAACATGTATTTTTGGATAGGATGCTAATCAGCATAATTGATCTGGTCATGCTAATATCTACTTCACTCTGTGCATATCTGATTGTTGATGTCCTCCCAAACATTAGGTCCTAAGGAAATCGTTAGGAAAATAATGATATATCTAGAGATGGCTTGACTTCCAAAGGTGGTGCTACTATGATAGTAAGAAAAGGGCTTGTTTACCGGATGGTTTACTCAAGAGACACTTTGTGGTCTCTTCAGAGAACTTCCCAACAGGTTTCTCTCATGCTTCCCTTTTCTTTCTTTTGCTGAACCTCTGAAAAAAGTATCAGATTTTGCTTTTGAAAAAGTCATCCATCTTAACTGGTAGTATGTATGTTTATTTAGTTAGTTATTTTTTAAATATTTTTTTAAATTACAGTTAGCATACGATATTATATTTGTTTCAGATGTACAACGCAGAGATTAGACATTTTTATCACTTACAAAGTGATCGCCCTGATAAATCTAGTACTCATCCGACACAATATATAGTTATAACAATATTCGACTGTATTCCTTAGGTTATCCTTTATATCCCCATAACTATTTTGTCACTACCAATTTGTACTTTTTAATCCTTCTCCGCTTTACACCTACTCCCCTAACACTCATCCCATCTGGCAACCATCAAAACGTTCTCTGTATCTATGAGTTTGTTTTTGTTTTGTTTGTTTGTTTATTTTGTTCTGTAGATTCCACATGTAAGTAAAATCATATGGCATTTGTCTTTCTCTGTCCAACCTACTCCACTCAGCACAATACTGTTGATGATATGTTTAATCATATAATTTTTAAAATTATGGAGCCTTATGTATTATGTAGTTTTAAGTTTATTTTATTTTATATTTGGTATCTACAGTCCTGAAAAAAATCTCATCTCCAGAGAGATATGAAAATTTGTATGGAGATGAGTGAAATTTTCACTCAGGCTGCATTTCTCCTCCTTTCTAAGTTCATCATTTTTGTTTTAAACATTACTTTCTTGCCTATATGCTTCAAATGTATTCTTTTATTATTCTTTTCTAAAAGTTTCGTGTGTTTTATTTTACATGATATGTTCATTAACCAGTCATCTGGTTAGGAGATCGCATTGATTTTATTGATTTCAGATGGTATGTAACCAATAAAAATATTAAAGGCAATTAATTCCCTTCCAAATTCACCTTGTCTGTTCATTAAACATCTGACCTACTGAAAATTTTGAGCTTTCCATGATTCATACACCTTTGCTGTCACTGAGCCAGCTCAAGAGCAGAACTAGGAGATCCTCTGACTCCTTCACTTCACTTTGAAACATCATGTTAAATCATCTATGGAGGCAAAAGATTTTAGCTCCTACAGAAAAAACTCTGATTATGAACAATTTTAGCTCTTACAGAAAAAACTCTTATTATGAACAAGGTGTCAATGGACACCTCTTTTTTCCAGGTGAGTTAAGAGAGTCTCCTGGTCCTAGTTATAAGAAACTCCTTTTGTAAGGAAGGCGATTCAAATTTAGGAGAATTAGTTTAGATAGTTTCCCAAAGTGGCCACTGATATGATACAGAAATAAGAATAGAATATGGATCTTCTAGGCTTTTAATCTCGTGTTCTTTCTTTCAAATCAAAATGTTCCTGCAATATGAGCCTCATAGTCTTTTAAAGAAGTTCTTGGTGGTTTTGGAAAAGAAAGCTGTTATCTGAGAACTAGTGAGTTAACAGCCATGTTTCTCTGATCTAAGTAGTATGGCTTCTGCCTTCCTGAAGTTCTGTTTTTTTTTTTAATTTTTACACTAAAAGCCACACAAGAGTCAAATATTGTACGGTACTGCTGTGCTCCTAACTGGAAAGTGTATTTTTTCAATACTCAGAGTAATTACACAGTGGTTCTTTACAAATAATTTTATATCATTTGCACTCCTGGTTTAACTGAATAAAAGAATTATTATTTCATTTTATAGCAATGTGAATAAAAAAAACAAAAAAAAAACAAAAAAATGAAGCATAGAGGGCTGAATTTGTTCAGCACTTGACCATTTTTAAAGTTCCTTCACATGCATTATCTTATTTAATTCTACTAACAACCATAGAAGCAAAAATCATTGTCCCTGTTTTGCACAATAGAAACTGAGGCTCAATGAAATTACATAACTTGGCCAAAGTTACTCAAGAAGCAATTAGTAAACTACTTTACTCTTGTACACCATTGGTAAAAATCTAAATATTTATTTCCATCTACGTATATTTATTTATACATATATGGATACTCTTTTAATATGCCGAATATGTTAGAAAACCTATTCATAAAATGGGAATTTTAAAAGATAAGTTAAAGATAAAATAACCAGTATTTCTTTGATTACATATTTTTATCAATGAAATAAAAATTTGTGTTCACACACAAAATAGTGTTGATATTTTAAGTAAAAAAATAAAACGATATGGTTTATTATTTTTGAAAATTTGGTTTAATACTTGCAACTTATCAATTTGAAATTCTGGTTATAAGTTTGTTTCACTTTGATACTTGGTGTTATGACCAGATAAAAATGGAAAAGTCGGTCAATATTAACATACAAATATAAATAGATGAAGTATGTTATTGATCATACTGATTAAATTGTGAAAATAATTTTCAAATCAAACCACAAATTATACAAAGTTTTCTATTAAAATTCTGTTAAAAACTTCCCTCTTTTCTGACCTCAGATAATTATTCTTACAAACTAAACAGAAGATATTAAGATACTTCAACTTCGTATTATTAACAAATGGGTTCAGACTTCCAATTTTAGTTTTCTCATGTTGCTTGGAAGTCAATACTTTAAGCCTTTCAACAAGATAAAATTGAACAAACTAAAAATCAATGACATTTCTTTTATCTGTGAGAGAACTGAGATCAAAGGGCAAACCATGACTCTGAAATCTCATAGCTGAGATCTGTTTGTCTGGAACAGAGGCCACTGGAGCCATAAACTAGTGAAAACACGTAAGAGGTAAACTTGACAAATTGCTGGGCCTCCCTTGAGAATGAGAAACTCCTTGTGGCTACAGTCTTGGGGTGGGGAGGAAGGGTGTGTGTGCCTCACTTTTACATCTAGAAACTCCAACAATTCCTCATGATGAAGAGCCAAGAAAGATCCTCTCATGGCTCCAGCGGGGATAACCATTGTGAAAGACATCCAGTGTATTCTCCATAGCAAAATTCTCCAAGGGTGAATAAAATTTTACCAGGGCCTTATTCCATCTGGATAAAGGGCATTTTCTCTACTACAGCTCCCTCTAGCCTTCCTGTTTCATATAAGAGGGTGGGGAACAAAAGTTTAAAAATATCTGTGAAGATCAAAGCCCAGGGATTCAGGCCCATTATAAGACTGAGATTAATCATAAAATTATAGAACACTTAACCTTCTCTACCTTACCAATACACCAATAAGACCTGAGTATAATAATAGTTGATTACAGGAACAAGACACAGCCTTTACCTGAGGAGTTCTTAGAGAAGCCCAAAGGGGTTCAAACAGAGAGACACCATAGGAATTTGAGGTCTCTACCTCCTATAGCTACAACAAACATAAAACATGACCCAACTCTAGCCAGATTACAATAAATCCTCACAGTAGTTGTAGCAGTTCCTTTTGTCCAATATATAATGTCTGGTTTTCAAAAAAAATTACAAGGCATACTAAAAAGCAATGAAAAATCAAAAAACACAGCACGGTCTGAAGAGACAAGGCAATCACCAGAACCAGACTCAGATATGTCATAAAGTTTGGAATTGTCAGACAAGAATTTAAAAATACTATGATTAATAGGTTAAAGACTTTAATGGAAAAAGTAGAGAACATGTAAGATGAGATAGATAAGGTGAGCAGAAAAAAATTCTAAGGAAAAACAAATTTATTCAAACCCACATAAACTCGAACCTGTTCTCATTTAGAAGACAAAGAATGCAAACAAAACAGCAATGGCACCACTTTCAACCTTTCCATTATGTGGAGATCTCACCCTTTTTCTAAGATTTCCTAGCAATGCTCTGACTATAGATCCAGTGAATGAGCTGATATCAATCTGTATATTAAATATATATGCACCTCATATTGGAGATGACTGCCCTATAATAGAGCTAAACTCCAATTTATTTTGTTCAACTGATCCATAGAAGAGTTAATTCATGTTTTGATTTCATTTTCCATTGTGACACTTGGGTGACCTATGGCTTCCAATAGTTGAATTTTCACATATAGACGAGTAATATTTTCCACTCAACCTGCCACATCCCCTGAATTGATATCTAGAATAAACATCTAATCAACATCTAATCAACAGCAAGCCAGTATTAAAAAGGAGGGACTAAGCTGACTAAAGTTAATTCACTTTTCATTTAATTTGGAAATAGAGTTGTCTCAGATTAATATTTACTTCCAAGTTATTTTAATTGGCACTAGTGGGAATTGAAGAATCTTGGGTTTAACTCTTTCTCTAGTTGATTATGACAGAAACTTAGTGCTCATCAAATATTCATTTGCCACACTTTATTTTTCAATCCTCTTTAAATATGGCAGGGCAGGTGACTAGCTCTCACTAACAGGTCCTGAGCAGAATTGGCATGGATCATTTTTAGGCTAAAGTATAGAAGAAGAGGTATGAATTCCTCATCTGCTCTTTCTTCTATATGATAGAGCCCATGTTACTGTGTCCCTGAGTTTCTGTGAATAGAATAACTTCATACTTCCTCTCTCCACACACAAAACTACATCAGAATACAGCACAAAAAAGAAAAACACTTGTTTGCTTAAGTCACCAATATTTCGAAATTCAAATGTTATCCTAGTATAACTTAACCAATCTTGAAAGAACTAGTAGTCCTGAGGTACTTGTGGCTTTTTGTTTTTGTGCCTTTTCTGCAATAAGAAGAAAACCAGAATTGGCAGTCTACCTGCTTCACAAGTTGTCATGCAGAATGAGTCCTGAGATATTTAGCTTATAAATTCAATATACATAGGTTGGGAAATACATCATGGGACTATATTTGTGAACATTATAGTTTCTATAGATGTCATCATTCAGAAAAATGTTATGTTTAATGTAAGAGTAGAGGTGACCAGCGACTGTCTAAATATTGGGCTAGTTCATACTAATCAGAATAATGAACTCCAACAAGCTCACCTGATTTGCCTCAAGGTGTTATTTCAAATAAAGTTCTTCAATTTGCGGTTTACTTATTTATCCTTCCTCCTCCCAATACTCATTTGCTGCTGACCTCCATAACCACACACATATCACCAATCATTTTAATAAATAGACTATGAAACTGTAAGAATCTTAAATGCATTAATTTTAGTTATGGGAGTGTTACCTATTGCAGGAAAAAAACAACTAACTACGTGGAGAGGAAGAGATGAGAGGACAGAAGTAAAGCAGACCCAGGTAGAATCTGCTTACAATTTTCTTTACCTCTAAAACCCTGAAGACTACACAAAACTGTCATGAATAAGTGAAAACTTAAGACAAAAAACTAATTGAGTGACATTTTAAAAGATCCACAAGTTAGTTCTTTCAATAAGTTAAAAGATTTTTAAAAAATTGAAGCGCTTATTGTGAATTATTAATTAAAAAATAAGCTACAGTTAGAAAAAGAAAGCAAACCGGTTTTCAGTTTTTTCTACTCACACAGCCCACTTACTTAATAAATAAAAGTGATTTGGTGGTCTACATGCTGGGTTAGAAATATTAGTAATTCAACTGTTAAGAATGATAAAAACTTACTTAGTTCTCACACTTTAAGTAAAATACATTTATAAAACTGCATGTTAAAATCTAAATAATTGTGTTGTATGTTTTATATCTGATGTACACAAAATGAGTGACCTTTCAAAAAAAATTAAGTATTTTTCATTTCGAGTTAGAACTTTAAGTCATTTACTTCTTAATAGTTTAATCTTTTCATTTGATATTGGATTTTAAAGATATATAGTAAAATATAAGAACTTTAAAGTAAATTGATTGACTGGACCATGGGTGGTAAACACACAATAGAATATACAGATGTCAATTTATAATGTACAACTGAAAATTATATAATTGCCTTAACCAATGTTATCACAATAAACAATAAAAAAATAAAAATAATAAAAAAGGCCAAAATAAATAAATTGATTGATTGATTGATTGATTGGCAAAGCTCAAAAATATCAAAAGAAGAAAAAGTTGAAATTATTCTTTACCTGCACATAATTATAAACATTAATTGTTTACAATAAGCATTAGTCCTGACCCCAAAGGAAACATTTTCAGTTGATATTTAATGTTTGCTTTATTTTTAGAGGTTGTTTCAAGTGCCTTCTATGAGCCAGACAGAGTACTAGACATTAAAAGACATCAGTTCACACCCTAGTAGGAAGGCAGGCAAGAAAACAGATAACTACAGGGAATGTTCTACAAGAAAGTTTCATTAAGGAGGGTATGGAACCCATGGGAAATGGATCTAACCCTGAGATGAGGATTAGGAAAAGGTGGGTAGGATTTAGCTAAGAGAAAGATAATTAGGACACTGGAGAGAGAGGAGTGTGTAGGGCTGGGGAACTCCTAAACACATTGAGTACTGGCTATATGATTGAGATATAGCTAGTGGTGTCCTATGGAACACTCTGTATCAGTGGAAATGTCCATGGTCCCCTCTCACCAATGCAGTAGCCATTAGCCACATGCGACTATTAATCCCTTGAAATGTGGCAAGTGTGACTGAAGGATGGAATTTTAAATTTTATTCTTCATTATTTCAAATCAGTTAAAAATATGTTTAAGCAGCCACCTACGGCTAGTGACTACTCTACCAGAAAATGCAACTATAGATTATAAGCTACTAAAACATGAGGCAGAACACAGGCTCATATGTTTAAGAGTTTTATAAACCATGTTAAGTAGTTTGAATTTTAGCCTAAAGGTAAAAGGAGTTAGTGATAAAGAATTTTAAGCAGGGAGTGATGTGATATGATTCCTTTGAAAACAGCACCCTAGAAGCTGTGTTTAGGACACAGGAGGAGAGGCTCCAGGCTCGAGACAAAGAGAGCAGATAAGCAGAGTAAAACAGATAAAAATTGATGAGGACTCCAATAAAGATAGTGGAAGCAGTTATTAGGAGGAGGAGGAGACAAATGTGATTGGATATGAGGTTAAAAGCAATGTGAAGAGTGACTTCCTGGTGTCTGAGCCAAGCAAATAAGTGGAAGAAGGTGTCAGTCACCAACATGCACCATTGGAATTAAGGTGATTGTGAAGGGTAGCTGCTTCAGCGATATTGACTTTGGGTTTCCTCTGGGACAGTGAAATGAAAAACTTATAATAAGTTAGATAATGCATTAACAAATAAACAAAGAAACAAATAAAAATAGCACCTAGACATATTTTGTTAGTGTTTATTCATTGGTAGAAATTTCATGACAAACTGTTAACATCTTTCAACCTTAAAGAATTCAAGTTTAATTAAATAAGTTCAATATTGTTGTAGCCGCCAGCCCCTGCAAGATACACGGACCACCAGAAATCAGTGAGTTATAGGAAACATGCTCTTTATTCAGCCAGCTGGGTCTGCCAGAGGTACACAGACCCCAAATTAAGCAGCCCCGAAATGTAGAAGTACAGGGTTTTTAAGCCCTAAATCCCATTCCTCATTCTGTCTTAAACACAAAGGTCTATTTTTCTCCTATTCAGTAACTGTCAACCCACAGGTCGGTTGTGCAAGCAGGGGTACAGAAGCAGAAAGCTTATTGTTAGAATGTTATGTTCCCATGGGTGATAGCCTATGTTCCTATGGGCGATAGCCTATGTTCCCATGGGCGATAGCCAAGCAGTAATTTTCCAGCCAGCACAATACTAAAACTATAAAATGTGATGTAATGAGAATCTTAAAGTACTTGCGAGTAAAACATTTTAACTATTTAAACTTCTGGACTAGTTATACTTTGCATTCAGTTTCTTAAATATCAAATTACAGTGTCTTTCCAAAGATGCATTCTAGTGAATGATATCCTATATTAAATAGATTTAAATTTAGCGTAATATGAATGTCTTTTTACTTACCAATGGAATAACTATTTGCTCTCTATGATCCCTTCCTCCTCTAAAAAAAAGTTTTAACAATTCCGGAAACTGTTATAAATCCACTCTACGTTTCTGCAGATAATAATCATGGGTCATCTCAAAATATGCAGAAAAAATAGAAAATATTATTTCAAATGTACACAATGAATATTTTAGTGTCTTAAATCCATATCTGACAAGAAAAAACCCTTCATGGGGATATATAGCCCACTAAATATATTTCAGTTTTAGTCACAATAAAATGATCATTGGTTTAAAAGACCTCTTTTGACCTTGACATTATTTTTCCAATAATTTATGTGCATCTTTACAATTTCCGCACTGAATATCTAGGTCTTTTATATGGTTCCTTTAAATATTTAAAGCACATCTCCAAATTATAACTTATAAGTTTGAGTAGGCAGTTTGGCACTGAGAATACATTTTGCCATAGAAGCAATGTTGTAACTGTTTGAGAGGTTCCCAGGGTAATATACAAATGCCTCTTGGCCTTGCGGATGAAGATATTACACCGCAAAACTGGAAGGCTCTTTGAGACCTTAAGACCTGGTCTCTGGAGTGATGAAACCCTGACGAGTGCTATAAATTAAAGAAGAAGGGAATTTCAATGATGTGAAGAAAAAGGACAAGGGCTGGAGAAAGGTGAAGAAAACAGCTGGAACAGTGAAGAAGTGAAAGAGAGGGAGGAAGGTGAGAAAGGAGAGAGGGAGGGAGAGAGAGAGAGAGAGAGAGAAAGAAATGATATCATAGTCCTAATGCTGTTTCCAGTTCCACTCTCACTTTAACCCTCTAGTGGTTAGTGAAGAAGGAAAGAAAGAGCAGGAGAGGGAGAGTTGGAGGTGATGAAGAGCTTTCTTTCTCCTTCCCCCTCCTCTCTTCTTCTCCCAGAATCGGCTCATTAGAGATTTGCCCCCCAATGTCTAAATCTGGCCACATCATGTTGAGATAAAAGACTTTATACAAATAAAAAAACTTTGAAAATAAAGGCTACCCAGTGAATTGTTTGATGTCAATAATTATAATATTGACCACTGTCTTCCAGAATTGCATGCTGTGGTCACACAGTTGTAATGAAGAGATCATGCTGTGAAGTGAAAAGTCTCATTTTCTGGGATTTCAGATTCGCCTTCTTCCAGAAGGGTTTCCAAACATGGGGAGAGGAGAAAACGATAAAAAAAAAAGCAGCAGAAAGAATTGTCTTGATCTTCATTTTGCTAGCCTGGAAAAAAGGTGCCTTTGCAGGAACTCGGTTTGCAAACAATGAACATCTTTTGTGTTTCTTGTTGGCAAAGCAATTGATTCTAGTTAGAGATTGGCTGGGTGCCACCGTGCAGTTTGTCTTTTCTGTTCAGAAGTGTACAGTAGAAATAGCTGCGATTGAGGCTTTTTAATTCTTTTTTTATTATAGGTGACTTATTACATCCTTTCTCCCTGCTATACTCTCTACTGTAACCAACTGTATACAATTCATAGGTCACATTTTATAATATTTTTAAAACATATAAAGAGCAAAAATAAACCAATTGAGACTTTTTTTTAAAAAAATAAGCTGGGACAAGACAATTTCTTATAACCAATTTTTTTTTTTTTTTACAAATGTTTTTGTAAAAAATTTTAACTAGTTAAACTTCTGGACTAGTTATGCTTTGCATCCAATATCTTCTCCCCACCCTTACCCTGAATGTAATTTATATTCACCTTTTCTCTCCTAAGAAGGAAACCAAACCAAAACATTATACTAAGAACAGAAAGGTAATAGAGGTTTATTTAAACTTTATGTTGATATGGATATGATAAAGATGGACTTCGCTGTGAGAATAGCACCTGAAGAGCACACAGAGAACTCACAGAAACCATTACATTTCTATTGTTCACTTTAAAAGAAGTAAAAATTATTTAATATTAAGTTTTATTTAAACTTTGTTTTATTAAGAAATAGATGGACATCTACTATTGATACCTTATTTATTAGCTCCTTCCTGTCTTTCGTTTAAGGAATTTGGATGCTTTATTATGACCATGGAGAGTATTATACAAATAATATAATGTTAAACAGTATCTAATGACAGGCTTTGGTGTAATTGATTCTTTGAAAACGATGGAATTGAGAATCTTGCAGATGACCACAGAGAGGCAGAGGCCCCAAAAGTGTGGCTTCTCTCCTTTCCTAAAGAGGGCACATGGTGTTGGGGAGATGCTGGGTAAATTCACTCCCTAGACACTACTGCTTTCTCATTCTCGAGCTATGATCTGGGACCAATGGTAAGCAATGTCCATTTTGAGTATCCACTTGGATGTCACTGGGTTTGGGCTTGGAAGAGGAATCTCATGCCTGGAAATGAGGAAGAGGGGATTAGCCATCTCCTCTACATCCAGAAGGATGCTGATTGTTTGATTTCACATAGTGAAGGAAATATAAGTGGTTCTCCTTTGTGACAGGAAAATAGGTTCTGCAAAATAAACATCCAAGCTTATTTTCCAAAAGGCAATACCCAGCAACAAATGCTACAAATCCAAGAAAGAGGCCAGGCAGAAAAGGCTGATCAATGTTACGCTGATTAATTGCTGTCAATGTCAATGGTGAAAGAAGAGCCCTTCATTTTAGCAAATATCTGTAGCTAATGGCAACAGAAGAATCTCTTAAAGAACTACTATTTAAGCGTATTTTATTAAAATGTCATAGAATTTGTTGAAAATATGGTATTAATAAAAATAGTTTTTTAACTACAAAGTTAATAGGTCAATGTTATGCCATGAGGAATTAAAGAATTGAAAAATTAAGTGACCCCATCGCATTAAACTGAAAATTTTAATTTATCTATTCAAGAATCCACATTTGTGAAACATTCTTGACAGAAATAAGAAATAAGTTTAGGGTAAAAAAAAAAAAAGATGAAGTCACTTCTTTGAATCAAATTTTATTTCTTAATGGGAAAACAGGAAGCTGAAGAATTTAATGAAATTTTAAAAAATTTAAATAGCACAGAGTCATAGCAACTTAATTAGGACTGCTCCTGAGTAACTGATAGCTGAGATAATTGACTTATTCTTCCATTTATATGTGTGTTTACATGACAGTTCATTTAACCTCGATTTTAAACATTGATTTGTTTTATTGTAAAAGAATGCATGCTCATTAATAAAAAGAAATAAAGTAGAATAAGAAAAAATATTATCCATTGTTTTGGCACTTAAAGACACTGTAAGCCTTTTGGCCTGTTTCCTTTTTGTTTCATTTCTTTATGTACGTATATTTATATGTATAATATAATCATCTATATGTATACACTATTGTTTTCTGTTTTTTGTTTCTTTCATACCTTTTTTCTTTAAACGTTAAAATGCATTTAATAAGACATTTTTATTTTTCTCATGATAAAGGTAACATGTTTGTTATTTTTTTTAAAAGCTATAGAAAGATATATAAAAATATTAAAATCACCCTTGGTTCTATCATAATGGAGATGCCACATTTTGGTCTATATCCCTTTCCCCTATAGTCCATTTACATTCATTTGTTCATTCATTCATTCATTCATTCAGATACGTTTTTGGAAGAGCTGTTACGTTCCAAGTTCTGTTCTTTGCACTAGGAATACAGTAGTGAATGAAATAAAAATTCGTGCCCTCATGGAGCTTATATTCTAGGTGAGGGAAACAAAAGTATATATTAAAATGTGCAGTTCATCAGATGGTGAGAGAAAAAGAGAGTAAGAATAGAATATGATATGAATAGGATGATTTGCAATTTTAAATGAGGTTATAGGAAAGGACTCACTGAGACTAGGACATTTGAACCAAGACAGGAAAAAAAGTGGAGAAGGAAGAAGATAGAATTTCTAACAGAAGAGCAAGTACAAAGGTCATGAGATAGGAGATTGGCCAGTGAATTCTAGGAATAGCAAGAGGCTGGAACAGAGAGAACTGAGAGTATACAAGGTGAGACCCAAAAGGTAAAGAGAGTGAGTGTCCCATTTTTTTTTCTTCGAATGAGATGGGACGTCATTAGAGAATGTTGAGCAAAGAATTGACCTGATCTAGCTTATGTTTTAAACAGTTCATTAAGAAAAGTTATATCAGGGTATAGAAGATCAGTAGGAGGCTGTTGTAATAATCTATTCAAGAGAAGAATGGTGGCTTGGATACAGAGTCATTGGTGAAGGTGATATAAAGTGTCTGCATGTCTTTTGAAGTTCCAGACAATAGGATTTGCTGATGGAGGGTGGGAAAGAAAGTAGAAAATTAAAGGTGAATCTACCTTTAGTCTAAGCATCTGGTAGAATGTTGTAGAATTTACTGAGATGAAGAGGACTAAGGGAAGACAGGTTTGGGCTGAGGGGAGAAAAAAAAATTGGTTTTAGACACTTTAAGATAAAGGAGATATGTGAATCTACAATTGAGGGGAATGTTTTAGTCTGGAGATACACCTTTGGTAACTTTCAGAATATTTGTAATATTTAAAGACATGATAGGATGAGATCAGGGGAGGATTGATTTCCTCCTGGGCAAAGAGTGAAAAGAGAAATGTACAAGAGTGATTAACAAAATAAGATGGATTGAGTGATCAAATAGAATTTTATTTAATCATAGACTAAGTTAAAAGAATGAAAAGTCTTGTGACTTTGGATTTCTAATATTTTGATGGACTTCCCAGAAGATAAGCCTAATTTGTCTAGATAACATAATAGTGCTCTCCTAATTTACTACATAGACCTCTGCATGTGCCTTATATAATACATTGAGGAATGGGAAGAAAGCATTAGACATCAATATTATAAGTTAAAATTTAATATACTATTATATTATAGGCTTTATATAAATCGACAGTAATTACTTGTATGTGTATAAATGTCTAAAGCAATTTTAGAAGTGAGAGATCTAAAATGCTTGGAAAACAGTGTACAGTAGTGATAGAATCAGCAGAAAGCCGAAAGACCTTTTTGCTCTCAAATTGTGTTATGGATCATCTGGAAACATATCTCCATCCACACGTTTGGATGTGCGGGTAAAAGGGGCCACGAAGTGACCAAGTGCATGGCCCCAGCAAGAATAGGCTCTGTTATATGAGCATTATCATTCTAAACTAGCATACTCCTCCCTGAAGATCCTGGTATGTATAGCTCAGAGTCCACTCCCTGTTCACACACTCATTGATAGCATCCTGCAGTGCACTGTTGGTCCTTAGCAGCCACAGCAAGAGAAATATCGGTTGCACAGTGAAATCTGAGGGCTTGAAAACATTGTCCTACTTCTTTTTTGTTGTGTTTTCCTACGATTATTTCATCTGAGAGAGACCCTCTAGGGTCTCTAGGGTCTCTCTCTGCATTTGTCCTCTGAGGAGGGGCTCCAGCCCCCAAAGTCTGGAGGCTGCTGAAAAAGCTTGCATGCGGCACTGTGATCATTTCTCGTCATTTATTTTTGCTGAAGCTATGTACCTTTGATTAAACCTGGCACAGCACTTTAGAAGCCACTGATATACATCAAAGAAGTGAGCTCTCCTAGATCAAAATAGACTGAAGTTTTGGACCTGGACCAGCGCTGATTGAACACTCCGAACAGTCCACGGCAGGAGGCAATTGCTTTTGGACAAGAATCAGGGAAGAACCAAATGCATTTTCTCTATTTCTGCTTTCATTAACAGCATGGCAAATGCCTTCATCCCATCAGAAGAGAAATCTTAATTGGATTTTTATCCAAAACTCTGTTTGGGAGGTAAAATTTGAGGTGGAAAACTTAAACAACCTTTTAATTTATTAAACTTTGTAATAAAGGTAAACATAATTTAAGTGTGATGAGTAAAATAAATACCTTGATTGTTCCCTTCATTTTTTATGCAATAGTAGATAGAGCCCAAATGTGTTTGAAGACTGTGTATTTGTCTTTATTTCGTGATCTGGGAACAATGAAAAGAACACATAGATACATTATAAATAGAATCAAGAGAAAAAAATTATACATGTATGTATGCTTTTGAAAACATTTTTCCAAAGACATTTTGAGAGAATGAAGGAGTTTCATTTTTATATAATCTATCTTCAGAGGTAAGTGGTTTATTAGAGACATTCAATAAGTATTTGTATAATTTCTGTTAAATGCCTGTTTCTAAATCATATCTAATATTAATTCGTTAAATAGACCACACATCATCTATTTAAAAATAAATTCAGTCACTTTGGTAGAAGGACAAGTATAATTGTGAGAACGAAACAACTAATAATCAGTAACTCTGTTTTTACTTTTTTAACAATGAGATTTCTAAATGCTGAGAGATTAACGACCTCGTTTGTTCTTCACAATAGCTCTATGACGTTGCCACTGTTATTGATTCCTGTCTATAGATGAAACCATTGAGGCTCTGAGAGTAAATTAATGTGCCTGTGATCAATCAACTGTTTGAATCAGGGGTCAGAAAACTTTTTCTTAAAGGGCCAGACAGAAAATATTTTAGGCTTTGTGGGCTGTATGGTTGCTGTTGCAACTGCTCAACTACCACTGTAGCAGAAAAGCAGCCATGGACCATGCACAAATAAATGCGTGTGGCTATATTGCAGGTCATTTTATTTAGGGACACTGACATTTGAACTTTATATAATTTTCACATCATAAAATATTGTTCTTTTGATTTTTTTTCCCTCCAACCATTTAAAAATCTAAAATCTATTTTTAACTTGCAGTTAAAACCAAAAGAGGAGTTGGGCTGGATTTGACCCACAGGTAGCAGTTTACCAATCTTTGATAGAAGTGATAGGGTCAGGAGTCAAACCCAGATCTTTCACCAAATACCATGTTCTTTCCACTATGCCATGTGGATTTGTTTTATAATTGAGGAGAGACTCTGCTCCGAGCTTTGGAATCTGGAGAGTTTTACTGCTGTTCTTACTTTTGAAATTAAGTACAAGACTCAAACATATTAAGCTTTACATCCAAGGAGAGAGATAGAGTAATCACCAGCAGCAGAGCAATTAGAAAAGACACAGCCAATAGCAACCCCAAAAAACACTTCATTGTCAGCTAGAGGGTTTGGCTAAAAGTAAATTTAATACTCATTAAAAAATGAACATTGCTTTAATGCCACTTCAGAGGCTGGTAAATTGTAGCTAGCTCTAAGCAATTCAGGAAGCAGTCCCATTACTTCAAGGCTGACATCTCCTCACAAACAAATCCTTCACGAGGCAGGAAGGTTGAGAGAAGCCCCATCTTGGAAATGTTAGTCATCTTCCGAAAAAATTCAGACTGGGCGTTCTGCCTCTTGCAAAGTGCAGGAAGCATGATCATGAGTGAAAGCGAGAGTGGGCATTGATCCGACAGAAATGCTGGCATGGGAATTTCATAAAGTAGAGTCCCACCGAGAAAAAGTTTTGAGAATTGCACCTGCTTATGAAAATAGTGATTAAAAACACACTCCTATTAAGGTACATTTCATCATTTTCATATTTGTTTTCCTCCTCCCATACCATGATTTACAACCTCTCTGAAGCGTGAAGCTGAAATTCGTTTCCCTAAACCTCTTCTTCCCTGAGTGATTTTGTTGGGATAGGGTTGTTCACGAGAGCTGAGCAATTGCTGGTGTGCTATAGAATAAAATTGTCAGGGTGATTTAAAAATACAGAATTGCAGAAAATAAGAAAATACATTTTAAAAACCTTGTCATTTGTCTTCTATGGAAAACAAAGGCAGTGACATAGAGAGTTCAAAATAATAAAAAGACTTTGTTAGCTGTGAGGCACTTACAACCTCAAATTCACATCAGAGTGCCAGGAGAGCTAGCAGGTATTCAAGTGTCTTGGATCTAAAATAACAGGAGCTAATTGCCCAAGTGATAGATTGCTTCAGAGAAATGTACTCAAGTAAGTAAATTAGTGCAGGAAGAAAGGAAATGAGTGACTAACCACACGCATGTACATACATGTACTTTCTTGATTCTTATAAATTTGGAGAGTTTGGGGTGCAGGGGATTGATTGTCCTTTATACTCCTCATTTTCCTTCTGTTCTGGTTGATTTTATGACATCATGGAATTAACACAAAAATGTAGAAATTAACCTAAAATGCTGGACTTGTTTTTAAATTTGCTTACAATCAGTACTTGAAAAACTTCCTCAGCTCTGGGGGTTTGTTTATGGACACATATGGGCTTATGAGACATTCTTTCATCAGATTGGCATTAATATATCTTGTATCATAATGAATATTCCACTCTGTACTACCCTTTGAAGGGAAAAATGCATATTCATGCACTATTGTGAGTGGATAGGGAGGAGAGATAGAAGAAAAACAGTATGCAGAAGAGAAATGATTTTACTCCTGCTTTACAGATAGATAGGTAGATGATAAATAGATGATATAGATGATATAGATAGATGGATAGATAGATAGATAGATAGATAGATAGATAGATAGATAGATAGATAGATAGATTGATTTAAGTACATCCTTTAAGCACAGAAAAAGATTTTTGGAGTTTTATAAACAAGTTCTCCCAACCTTTTGTTTTCCATGAGGCACATAGAAAATGATAATATTTGTAAAATACCCTATGGTAAGTGAGAAGGAGTTTGAGAACATCTATTTGGTCTTTGGTTAAAAATAATATTTTATTTTACTTATATTCTAAAATTGTGGAAAGAGAAATAAAATAGAAAACATTAGTAAATATATCAATTATTTTAAATAAAACTTAATAAAATATCAAAATATTTGCAGAGAAATTTGAACTAGCTTTCGTGAATATATTATCTTTATAACACATTTTTAGCTTGAAATGGCTATACATAATTCCTAGCCGAGGCTTTGCAATGATAGTTTCTTCAAATTTGTGATATTTACAATATATAATTCCATGAGTAAATAATGTATTTTTTTAAAAAAATCTTTAACTCCTTTCAGTCAATTGCAATAGTTGATTTTTAAAAGGATCTAATAGATTTTGTTTTCTTGAATCATCTACTATATTAAATTTCTTAAAATAATGTGTTTAGATTTTAAATCCAAGTGAACTTTTTCTATAGCAGTTATTTAAAAAATACTGAAACTCCAATTTGCATAACATTTGTACATTTGTTTAGGGCAGTCACCCTGCAGCCAGCTTGTATGCCGTAAAAGGCACATCCAGCAAATGGACATTAGTATACAATATGCATGAAGATGAGGATCCAGGGCCTCTTCAAGAACGTACTCACCAGTAGTTCCCCTCCTTTTATGTCCTCGATTCCCCATTTCCCACCTGCAGGACTAATTTTGGGATGAGTACCAGATACTTTGGCACTTGATACATTAACTCTAAGAGGCCATTGTCCCCTGGTCAGTGATGGGGAACTACAGACACTGCAGCTGGTACAGATGCACACTTCTGGTGCTTAAACATCTTCTTGGTTACACTCAGCTATCACAGTGGGTGAGGGCGCCATGTTGCTCATGTTTTTCTTCACTGAGAGCTCTTCAGCTGGTGGGTCCAAGAAAACAAGGACGAGGCGGCATGTCCATGTTCCTTTCATCTATGTCTCTGAGGGAACCAAAGTTTTGCCACCCTGAAGTTGCCTTTCAGGGATGTTAATTTTAGGCTGTTTATTAAGAAACCAAGTACAGAAAGAAACTTTGACCTTCTCCCTTTTCCTGAATAAGAGATTCAGCTAGAAAAACCTGCTTCAGGAGGAAAATTTTAGGATGTTTGCCTTAGCCTAATTTAGATTAAGTATGGTAAATAAGAGGGCTTCAGGCAGGGGGGCCTGTTAGCTAGATATCCCCTCCGTCTCATTGTTTCTGAGTTGCTGAGCAAGACTTTTCCTTCCATGTATGTTCAGCTATTCCTCAACTACCTACAAACTACCCATTCTCATTTCTGAAATCTAACACCCTGCCCCTCCCCCTTTCTCCTTTGTTCAAAATGTCATATATACCAAAGTTGCCTTACTGTCTTTGGAATTTTTCATATTTAGGTGAATTCCCCCATGTGCATGTATTAAAAATTTGATTTTCTCCTGTTAATCTACCTCTGTTAATTTGATTATTAGACCAGCTAGAAGAATATAAAAGATGGGAGGAAAAGTATTAATTTTTTTAGCTCCCACATCACTCAACTTTCCAACCTCCCAACCATAAGAACCAATCATCAGTCTTGAAATACCCCTTTCCATCCTCAGAGGGCCTAGAAACCACCTGAAACTTTCTGTAAAAAAATATGCTACCAAACTCTCTGAGCATCTGACATTAACAATGAAAAAGGGGCTCTCTATGCATCCCTGGGATCAGGAAATCTTTTTGTGTAGGAAGAAGTCATCTCTCTACCAGCCATTACTTCTCAAATTTATCCCAATTGCTGCACTCTCAATCAAGGAAGCTATGATTGTTTATTCCTGGGCTTTTACACTGTGCCTCCCCTGAGCATGAGGCAATTGTGAAAACAGAAAAACCACCTGATCAGCATCAGATATGCAACTGAAAGTTCCCCAAATTAGTTTTTGGCTTATACGTTGCTAATGGTTGAAAAAGCTTTTCTATATACCAAGGGATATTTTTTTTGATTTGCTGACATTATAAAAACTGCAATCTTGGTAAATTCATTGAATTATGAAGAACTCAAAAATATATCTCTTAAATAAATTACATCTCTTGCTTAAATTCTACCTTACTCAGGTTGTTTGTAGAAATTTTACTTTGACCTTTGTCAACATGTTAAGTTTAGCATTTAAAAAGGTATGTTTTGCATGCTTTAAAAATGAGATCACTTATAATTCCAATTTCAGTAATTTATGTTTTAGTAGTTTCAAAATAACCATTAATATACAAAAACTACTTATTAAAAATAGTCTTCATTCTTTACTTGCTCCCAAAATCTGAATATTCTAATGATAGGAAATTTAGGTTCAGTTTGAAAATGTGAGATTTTAGGTATAATTTCTGCAAGACCAGGACGAATCAAGGGTATATATCAAGCATTACAAAGCTGATACCTTTTTACCACTACTTGCTATGCCTGGGTAGTCATCACAGATACCACCAAAAATAGCTGAAGGACTGAAGACTGCAAGGCTACACTCTCATTATTTGGTTACATAGATATAGTGCTAGCTTAGAATTTTAAACAGTAATATCTAATAAAAGAGAAAACAAATTAAAAATGAGTTGTATTGATAAATGTGATTAACTCACTTTAAATTTCAAAGCTTTAATATTTTAGTGAGTTTGCTGTTTTGTTCTTGATCACCTGCAACATTATTTTTCCTCGTTCTTTGTGATTTAATAACAAAAAAAGCTGAATAATATTTGCAGGAAAATATACAGTGGGAAAAACTGACCTGAGAGATTATAATGTTATCAAAGTCCTGTGGTTACACCATATATGACCAAGTATAAATAAACCTTGATAACCATACTGATCATGTTTAGAATAAATAAATACATGGAGCAAGAGAATGTTTATCTAGTTAGTCTTTAATAGTTTGTGTCAAAATCGAAACTGAAAAATATAACAGAAATTTTCAGCATATAAATCCCAGGATACAAGCAAACTTCAACACAACTCTATTTTTCCCCACTGTCTTAGGAACAGGATATTCTCAAATTCCAGAAAACGCAAAAATTGAATTACTTAGTAAGTAGTCTTTGAAAGCATATTTAAATGGTTTACTGTTGCCAAATTGAAAGTTTCTCAGTAAAAGCATATCAGAATCACCAGAAGAGTAGCTTCAAAACACATATTTTACTGCAGATAAATTATGAAAATAAATGAATAACAAGATCACCCCACAATCTACTATAATTTGGTGAACTCTTAAACTCAAAGTGATCAATAAAGACATACTATTTATCCAGGGGCATTTTTAGAGTGTGTGTGTGTGTGTGTGTGTGTGTGTGTGTGTGTGTGTGTGTACAAATATCTGTATATAGATAAGATCAGCTTCTCATCTTACACTTCAGTGCAAGAACTTCCTAATATGACTTCAGAATCACTGGAAGCCCTCAGTTTCCACAGAGATCCCTCTCCCTGCTTGTATGCTGTAAGGCATGGTTAGAATGGGAGCCTGCCAAGCTTCCATGCTTCAGTTTTCCAGTTGAGGACTATCAATCACTCTGACTATTCTCTCCTCTCTTTCTGCCACGGAGTTTACTAAGTCCTGATTGGCAAGGGCAGAGCCAGCATTTGCCCGCAGTAATTTGAGGAATTCTGTGGCTTCATTCAGAAACCTTAAAACATTTATGGCTTCCTTGAGGCCAGGGAAGGAGTTATAGGGAGGAGCTAAGATTCTCAGAGCTGCTTCCCCTGGAAACATAGATGTCTAAATATTAGAACTGGTCACTAGGTCTTAATTATACCTCCTGTGGGTGGACGAATTCTGCAAATTTTTGTTTGTCAAGACGAATAGTCTGTGAATACTCGTTGTGCAGTTATTCTTTACTATTCCTCTCCCCTGCCCCTTTGTCTTTTAACATAACACCTTCCTCTAGAGAAATACTAAATATTTACTAACATGGTCTTCAGGCACCCTGGGATCACTTCACCTGGGAGCTGCTCAATGTATTTGTGTCTGGGTCCCACTTCAGAGGTTTTGCTTTAATCAGTCTGGGGTGGGCCTGGGCAACAGAATTTTTAAAGCTCCCCCAAGGATTCTCATATATAGCCAAAATTGAGAATCAGTGCTCCTTGGAGAAAAATACTCCTAGGCAAGGAGTGAGATGTGTTGCAAAATGTGAGTAAATCACAATGATTCAATATTCTATTTCCAAAAGAGAAAGACACACATTGCTGTAGGGGTAAATGATAGCCTAGTTACCTTAATTCAGAATTTGCAGCTTTGTTCACTGTTTTACAGTCTCTATGTTATTAATTTTCTGTTTCATAAACCTGACAAACATAGTTGTTAATTACCTACTATATACTCCACCCTTACAGTATCGGTTTCTCTCAGAACCCTCATCTGATATAAAACTATAGTGCAATGCCCTGCTATATTAAATTTCAATTTAATTATCTTTATTACAGCATCACCTCCTTGGAGAAAATGATTAACTCTGAGATGGACTTAAATAGAAGAGAAAAGTATTGTAGTGAGCCTTGCCCCAAAGCCCTGTGCTACTATACAGGTTTCAGTCGCAGGCACAAGAGCAACAATAAAATGGTTGAAAGATAAATTTCTCTTCAATTCCTCAGATCCCTGTAATGTGGTCCCTCAAAGGTCTCTACTGGCACACACAAAATGAACGGCATGAGAAATGGAACTTTAATACACAACTCATTTGTGCGTGCATGTGTGTGAGCTCATGTGTACTTTAGTTCAAAGCAAAGAATGATTTTCAAATAGCACAGAAGAGAATAAGAATCAGCTCGTGGACAGTACACGTTAATTGCTTAATAATTAATCTTGTGGTAGTTAAACTTCACTTAATACTCTGTAACTTTTAAAAAAGCTTAGGGTGTTTTACTTTTAAACATTACTTGATGTGACTTTCAATAAAAATCTCTGTGACATCGGTTTGCAAATTAAGAGCTAGAAGCTTGAAAGCTTACCAGGAGTAATTGTTTCCCTAAATAAACACGGAGGGGCTTGAATTCCCTACAACTATGGCATTAGGTGACTGAGAAGAAACAAACTAGAAAATGGGCCCACAGGGTCTTGAAACTTCCTATTACTGAAGCAAAACAGTGAAAGAAAAATTTTTATCATTAATTAAATATTTATACAGCAATTATTTATAGAAACTACTTTGAGATCACTGCCGTCATGAGTGGACTGACACCATTCCAAATATCTGCCTCATTCCTGTTTTAGTTCTTTTTAAACGTGGAAGGAAACTGAGGCACAGAGAAGTCAACTTGGGCAAATCTCAAACAATGGGGTCAAACACACACACAGACAATACCATGGAAACTTGAACTATTTAGTGAATCGGAGATATTTGTATGTAGCTAGGGCTCCAACTTGAGCCTAAATTGAACTCACTCTAAGATACTGACACATTTGGCTATTGTGGATGTGGAATGGAAATGTGATGATATAAGATGACTCCTTGGTAAGAACATATCTTGAGGAAGAACATGTTGAGACATTGAAGCAAATAGCCATTCTAAGAGGAGAGAGCATTTTGAGTATGCTATGTTCCTGTTACTCATTTAACCCCAACCCTTCACCCCGGGGAAGAATTGCAATAAAGAGTAAAACTCAAAATAGGAATGTTACTAAAATTTCTTCAACAGATTGTGGTCGCTTTATCTATTTGGGTTCTAACAAAGTAGAAATGAATAGATAAAATAGTTTTCCAGAATTTGCAGATATTGCAAGCCAGAGGTGGCTTCATGGCATCATTGCAACCCTGCTTTTCAAGAGTGTTGATGTATTTGATGGAATAAGACAGTAGAAAATGGTCAGTATCAGGCTGTAACTCAAAGAACTTTCTTATGGGAGAGAGATATGAAGGTGCTAGAGATGCTTATTTTATAACCAAATCGGTGTGAACTGAGTAAGGATAAATGATTAGAGTCCAAACAAAATTCTCCTTGAATTGTAAATTGTCAGCCTACATAGCCTTAATATTCAATCTTTATATTCTCTGTTTGTCATTCAAACTTGGTGCAATGCGTTGCTTTAAGAAGTTTAATAATATTTGCTCATTAATTGAGAACTGCATGAACAATCAAAGTCCATGATTTGTCATTTGGATTTTTCATCTCTGTGTTGGAAGATTCTATGTGGTTTTACAAGACGCGTCAGTCAGGGTTCAGTCAGGAAAATAGAAATAATGGTAAGAATTTCAAATGGAGTTAAGTTAGAGGAGACTGGTTCTTAAATATTGGAAGGGATAAAGAGATGAAGGGAAAGGGTTTGATGTATAACTGAAAGATGACACTTTTACCCTACTAGCAAGAGGAGTGGAAGGGAAAATACTATCTAGGAATTCATGATCTCTATTATTAATTATTGCTGCTAGATAATCTGCTGCTGGTGGAGCTACAACCACCCCACTATTTTGTAAAACTATAGAAATAACCTGATTCTTCTGCTACTACTGCCAAAAGTACTACCCGAAGCCAAAGGAAAGGAAACATATTCTTTCTTATTCCTACTTTGCCATCTCCTGTGAGGGTCTCCTGCTAGAAGAATACAAGGAAGTCACTTGGCAAGACACTCTATTAAAAACAGTTTGCAGACTTCTAACATACTTATAAGAGAAGAACATAGATGCAAGGGAACAGATTTGAAAGCCAACAGACGAGTAACCAACATACTGGCTAACCCAACTCAAAGATAAGAAGAAGCTGACAATACTGTAGTAGTTTCAATAGATCAAATTTCATTGCCAAAGGAAATAGAAATTATACATGGATTGTCTGCCACATAATATAACAAGAGCAGCATTAATTTCTATCTGTTTCATGATTAACAGATTTAGCTTTAAAATACTTGCTTCTATTTACTAAAATTTTGGTTGCAAAACATTTATAAAAACAATCGATAATATGCATCATATGTTATAATCTATAGTATACAATCAGTATAAACGTTGTACATTTTATTAGACTCTTAGTTGGCACATGGATTACCTATAAACATTTAGAATAAGGAAAACAATGCAACAAAGGAAATCTAGTGCCTGACAAAAGGCCAAATATAGCATTTGAGGATGAGATTTGATGGAAATAGCTTATGAAAATTCACTCCCATTAGAGAACAGCTTTTTATGTCAGCTCAGTAACTTCCAGGAAATAAATGAAGACATTTTCAAAATCAAAGTGATATAATCATGTAAGTGGAGCCTTATAAAAATTGATAATGGCATAGCATACCAGTTCCAAAGTATGACAATATTAACCACATCAGGAGAAAGTAATGAATTGTAATAAGTCTGGAAACAAGCTAAGAAGTAATTAATATCTCTGAATCAGTTTTACAAAGCTATTATCTTAATTTTGTGGTATTTTGAATAGAAAGAAAAATATTTAGTAACAAAAGCAAGATATTAACTAAATGATGGTGATTTCTAGGACTTTTGTTGATGCATAAATAAATCTTTCCTTTTCATTGGAGTCTGAAGTGTTATACTTCATCTTTGGAGAGAGTAATCCTCTATATAAGGAAAATAATTCTTAAAGTAAGTTATCAGTTAAATAGAATTCAAATGGCAAATACCAGATCTCCCCTACAGACAACACATGTTCTATGAAGAAAGTATCAAGTGTAAATTTTGTTTTTATTTCACAGTGATAGACTTCAACATATATTAGTAGACATTTCAAAACAAAAGCCATATAATTGGTTTTGAAATTCTCATTTTTCTTCATTTCTAATAACTGTCTATTGTTCTTAGACCAAGGATCTCAGCCTTTTCCTGTGAAGAAGCTAACATCATTCCCATAAACCACAGAAATGGCTCTGGTTTGATAGAGAAAATGAAGTAAATTCTGGAGTAGGCAGAAGAGGCAGCCTCCAGACACACTACTCTCTCCCAGGTGTTTAAGGGCTTGAGGAGGCTGGGGAAGAGCAACCAGCAGCACTGCCCCAAGGTCAATCTCCTGAAGCTTAAAAGTTTGGACAATCACCTTCATTCAGGTTGTGCCTCACAAAAAGGAACCATGAGCTCCAGAGAAGGAAGGAACTGTAAGCAAAAGAGGATACCAGAAATGTATGCCATAGGCACAAGTTGTCTGTAATTCTAGGAGAGCCTCAAACCAAAGAATATCTTAAAGCTTGGTGAGCTTCCATTTTCCATTTCTCATTCCAGTGGCTGCCTCCCTCCCAAACCTAAATAACTATCTTGACTTTCCCTGATGAGAAGATGTGCACCTATTCTTCACAATATTTGCTCTGCTTATGAAAAATAAGGGTTATGTTATATATTTCATGAATGAGAGATGTTTGTATCTGACACTTATAATCTCTCTGAAATTAGGATGTTTCTTACTGTGGAAATGAGTTCATAATTTAAATTGGTAATGTTTCTTTTTCTGACATATCAGTACATAAAGTAGTGCTATATTTTACAATCTTTGCTGTTAGAGATTAGATAAAATATAGTGCTTCATCGATGTGTCATATTGAGTGAATTTCAGATTCTTACTTTGTAAATGTGGAGGCCATCACTTAAATAAAATGATTTCTTAAAGTTTCTTCCCCCCTCAAAACCTTTTGCACCATATACTGGAGTCTCAGCAAAGGTTATTTGGTAAAGGAATTGACATAGCAAAGAAACTAAGCTGTTGCTCAAAGTTAGTAAGTAGGAGACAGTTTGGTTGAGGAAAAGACTTGGCTTCAAAAAAAGGAAGAAGACTGAGAAACCCAAAATAGAACTACATATACAATATTTAATATGTTTTCATATTTCTTAAAATGAAAACACTATCTTGCCTGCTTTGCTGGAGCACATAGCAGCAAACACAACCCCTCTCCATATCATATTCCAAAACATCAGGAAGTTGTGTTCATAATTTATAATCCAAGTTAGGAATTTTCTAATTGGAAGAAAAAAGAATGAATTATTCTATGACCAAAAAAAAAAAAAAAAAATCCTGACAGTTTGTAATACAGACATGGCCCCAGAGAAAGCGACTAAGACATTTATCTGTTGAATATATAATTACTTTTGATAATATAAACTGTATTGAAATTTGCATGTATTATGTATTGTGATAAAATGCCCTTTCTCCTAAACCTTTTGAAAGTGAATGCCTTGGAAGGCTGGCGAGATACATTACAGGGACACATCAGGTGTTCTGCAAGCTGAGGATGTCCCACTTTGATCTCCCAACAAGCGGTTTGTGACACAGTGTCCCCACAGAGTGGAATGCATGGAACAGGATGGTCTTTTAACCAAAGTGCACAGAGAGAAAAATTTATGAGGTTCTTATGAAGTGGTTTGTTTTAGCTCTGAATGGAAGAAGAAAGAGAGAGAGGAAAAGCGGGCTCAGTTTTGTGATATAAAGATCCCGTTGGCCTGGTGTGATTTTTATCATCTTAAGTCATGTTTGAGAAGACTAACCTCAAAGCTTAAGATGGTTTCAATTCACATAAGAAATGTAAGGCAAAAAGTAGCTCGTCTGTAAATAACCCACAAAGCAAATTGCCAGTTGATATTTCCTGAACTAAAATTCTTTAAGTTACAATGGAAACAGCTTCTCAGCAAATAAAGAGCATAAGTCCTCTTTTTGGTTCCAGTGGGGCTTTGTCATGACTTGTAATGAGCTGAACATTGTAATGCATGTTCTAAAAAAAAAAAAATTGACTATTACTGTGCGTGCAGAAAATACAATGCACATGCACCAGGATGTTAACAAAACAGCACCTGCACAAACTAAGATTGCAACTCTATTCTCAGCTTATCTTTGCTTTTCACTTGCTGGGATCATTTCTGTTTCAATGGGAAAGGAAAGTCGCACATGCAAGCATAATTCATACGTTAAACAGGAGCTACCACTTTTGTGTGAATCAGCGCTCTGTAAACAAAACAAAAATCTGAGCAATTTTTAAGTCCAAATATTCTCTGTCAGATAAGTATAACAAGCTTCTATGATGACAATGGTAATAGCAATAGACTACAGGTAACACATTTTTAAAACTGGGATTGGAATTTAGGAAAGTTTCTCTGTAATTATAGGCTATTTAAAGAACTTTTAATTGACTATACTCTTAAAAAGTTGTAATTCAAACTTTAAAGCCATTCTTAAAAATAACTTTATTAACAAAACTGTAGAAATTAAGGTGCAGATAGGTGAAAGGACATAAATAGCAATAATGATTATATTTATTCATCCTTTTAAAAGTGCCAATAATTAGCAAATCTGTCGAAATTAAATCCATCATCCACCTGTGGGAGGCAAATAACCAATTTGCTGACTAATTGAGATGAGACAACCAATGTGAATAATGAAAACCACTACAGCTAACAACTACTGAATATTTATCATTATATTCACTACAACTGCCATGCCTTGCACTAAATACTTTATAGTTATATATTTTTTTTAATTTAGTCTTTTCAACGGCACAGTTAGGTAGGTACTTGTTATGCTTTGAATTTGGCCAAAACCTGAGGTTTCAGATTTATGAAACTTGCCCTTGTCAAACTGCTAGCAAGTAGCCAAGCTGGGCAGTGTGGCTCTGGATTTGAGCACTTTACTGCTTCCCCTTAAAATCTAGTCATTGCATGTTTCTCAGTTACTATTGTTATAAAATAAAATGGCCAAAACAATATCAAGAATGCTGATACTTGGGCAAATGCAAAGTTTAAAATTGTGGAAAGTGAGAGAGTGTATTACAATAAGAAAAGTGACTAGTGAGCATCCATAGTCTGAATCATTGCAATCTTGCAAAGATTGTAAGACTTGCTTCAATCACAGAACCTTACACTGGGAAGAGACTTTAGAGAGTATCTTATCCTAGCCAACATAGGGATTCTGTCCAGTGCATTCCTAGCAAATGGCCTTGTATTGTCTGCCTGAACACTTCCAGTGATGAGGCTCTCACCCCCTACCAGGCAGCCCATCCCAATTTTGAATGACTGGACTTTTTAGAAATAGCATCCTTACATGGAGCCAAAAATCAAGGTAATTATCACTTCAAGTAATTATTTTTACAACTGGTCACACTAGTTTCATATGACTTGATCATTAAAGTCACCATAAAACATGGGAGGTAAAGTGTAACTCAAAGGGCAAATAATTAGTTTCATAAACTGTGCATCAAGATTTGGATCTGTTTCCATCAGTTGTGTCAAAGCCAGTAAAATACAATGGCAGGCCTAGATTATAGTGCATAACCTTAAATAAAATTTACCAGTAAGCCAAGGGCATTTACACATCACAAAATCATTGCACCTTGTGGTACAGCTTTATCAGAATTGTGTTTGTAAAGATGCACCTCATACCTGGTGGAATCAGGATTCAGAACTGGGCAAGGCAGCAAGGTGTATGCAATGGGTCTGCAAATAGGTAATTACCATTAAAAATCCTCTGAGTGAGGAACGTGGGGGGACTTGAGTAATAGTCAGATTTCCAGTAGACTGGAGAACACAAGAATGAGCTTACAAGTGAGTGCAGCCCTCCGCATGGCCAGGTATCCTTAGAGGGCAGGGCTTTGATTCATATAGCCAGGCTTGGCACCCTGCTTCACATGCCCGCCCTGCACATCCGGCCAAACAGAATTAACTTCAGGGAAAATATTTGTCCTCAAAGCAAACAGAATAGGAATACACTTTAATCTGCTCTATAGATACACAGTGCTGCCTCTTAGCCAAATGCCTGACTCCTGAGCCGTTCACTGCACTCTGTAAACCAAATGTCAGGCAGGACAGGAGAATGTAACTCCTTCATTTCTAGATAAAAGTATAAAATTTTCTCATATCACCTAATGTCTTACATCCATTTTGTCTATAATGAAAACTTAGCAGTGATCAAGATTAGATTGCATTCTAAGTAGAAGTTACAACAAAAGGACTTATGAGTTGGGTTCATTAGGTGTGTTTTACAGAGTGGTATAGCTCTGCTGATTTGCCTGTCCGAAGCTCCAAGAGGAGATCCAGCTGACCTCTAGAATGGGCGAAGTTCTGTGGTTTCACTTTGAATTGAAAACTGTATTGTTGGTGTACAGGCTTCTCAAATGTACAATCTATGTGAACAAGTCATTGATATTTATGAGCAGGCATAGTAGTCTTTCGATACCAATTTTGTTTTTTTAACTTAAAAATCATGGTCATTATGTTGAAATTACATGTTCATTTCTTTTTTCTTTTCTTTTTTTCTTTCTTTCTTTCTTTTTTTTTTTTTGCTTTAATCCATTTTTTTAAAAATTTGGTATTTGATTTCTAAAATAAACCACTACCTTGTACAGGATATCTCAAAAGTATTAGTGCAGTTTTAACCTTGGATAAATTCAAAAGCAAAAATGCTACAAACTTACAGAGAACAATACTGTTTATGGTTCTCTTTTTTTAACAGTTGCACAGTTTTGAAGGTTTTCAAGAATTTTTTTTCAATTTCAGTTGCCATACAATACTATATTAGTTTCAGGTATAGAACATAGTGATTAGACATTTATATAACTTACAAAGTGATCACCCTGATAAATCTAGTACCCATCTGACACTGTAATAGTTATTACAATATGATTAATGATATTCCTTATGCCATACTTTACATCCTTATAGCTATTTTGTAACTGCCAATTCATACTTCTTAATCCCTCTTCCCCCTTTATACTGACCTCCCCAGTACCCTTCCCATATGGCAGTCATCAAAATGTTCTCTGTATCTATAAGTTTATTTCTGTTTTATTTATTTGCTTATTTCATTCTTTAGATTCTACATGTAATTGAAATCATATGGCATTTTTCTTTCTCTGTCTGACTTCTCCACTCAATACAATGTTCTCTAGGTTTATCCATGTTGTTGCAGATAGCAAGATTTCATTCTATTGTTTTTATGGATGAGTAATATTCCATCATATATATGTACTACCTCTTTTTGATCCATTCATCCATTGATGGCCCCCATGTATCCTCCATATCTTGACTATTGTAAATAATGCTGCAGTGAACATATGGATTCATGTGTCCCTTTGAAGTGTCTTTAGGGTTTCTTTGGGTAAACACTCAGAAGTGAAATAACTGGGTCCTTCTTTGTCTCTTGTTATAGTCTTTGTTTTAAGTGCATTTTGATATAAGTATTGCTACCCCAGCTTTTCTGTTTGTTTGTTTCCATGTTCTAGAAATATTTTCTATCCCTTCACCTTCAGTCTGTGCATGTCTTTCAAATTTAAGTGAGTCTCTTGCAGGCAGCATATGTAGGGGTCTTGTTTTCTCATCCATTCGACCACATTTTCTTTTCATTGGAGTGTTTAATTCATTTACATTGAAAGTGACTGTTGACAGCTCTATAGTTATTGCCATTTTATTATTCATATTTTAATCTTTTTTTCTTTTTTCTTCTTCTTCTTAAAGAAGTCCCTCCAATATTTCCTGTAATACTGGCTTGGTGGTGTTGAACTCCTTTAGCTTTTTCTTGTCTAGGAAGCTATTTATCTGTCCTTTGATTCTAAATGATAGCTTTGCTAGGTAGAGTAATCTTTGTTGTAGGTCCTTACTTTTCATCACTTTGAATATTTCCTGCCAGTCCCTTCTGGCCTGCAAACTTTCTGTTGAGAAATCAGTTGGTAGTCTTATGGGAGGTCCCTCATAAGTAACTAACTGCTTTTCTCTTGCTGCTTTTAAGGTTCTCTTTAACCTTTGGTATATCAATTATGATATGTCATGGTGTGGGCCTCTTTGGGTTCATCTTTGGGACTCTTTGCACTTGCTGAGCTTGTATATCTATTTCTTTAGCCAGGTTAGAGAAGTTTTCCATCATTATTTCTTCAAATAGGTTTTCAATTCCTTGCTCTCTATCTCCTCTCCTGGTACCCTTTAAGATGTGAATGCTGGTATGCTTGATGTTGTCCCAGAGGCTCCTAAAGCTGTCCTCATTCTGGGGGGTTCTTTTTTTTTGTTGCTGTTCTGACTAGGTGTTTTCTGCTACCCTATCTTCTAAATCACTGATTTGATCCTCTGCTTCATCTAATCTATTGCTGAGTTTCTCTAATGTATTCTTCATTTAAGTTATTGTAATCTTCATTTCTTAGTGGTTCTTATTTATGTTTTCTATCTCCGCTTGTGTGTTTTCTATCTCTTTGTTAAAGTTCTCACTGAATTCATCTTCTCTTCCTCTAAGTTCATTGAGCATACTTATAACTAGTGTTTTGAATTCTGCATCTGGTAGATTGCTTGTATTCATTTTGTTTAGTTCTTTTTCTGGAATCTCGTTCTGTTTTTTTCATGTGGGACATTTTTCTTTATCTCCCCATTGTGGTTGCCCCCTCCATGTTTGTTTCTACATATTAGTTAGGACTGCCATGTCTCTCAGTCTTAGTAGAGTGGTCTCATGTAGTAGGTGTCCAGTGGGGCCCAGTGACGCAGTATCCCTGGTCACCTGAGCCAGGTGCTCCAGGTGTGTCCCTTGTATGAGCTGTGTGTGTCCTCCTCTTGTAGCTGAGCCTTGATTCTGTTCGTATGTTGATGGGAGGGACTGACTCTCGGGTTGATTGTTTATGAGGACTGGCTATGACTACAGTGGAAGAGCTGTTGTATAGGGGTTGACTCTGTGAAGTATGATTCACTTTAGCAGGACTCTGATGCCTGCCCAGTCTGCCCTTTGGGTGTGTCATCTTCAGATGTGGCCCTGATGATGCTCTGGATCAGACCAAAGCCAGCTACTGGGCATGTAGGCCTGAGCCTCCTGGGAGCAGCCCCACCACAGGCCAAGTTCAGCTGCCAGGGCCACCTGGCATGAGCCACCAAGTAATCCACAGATGGCCACCACCTGTGCTGGGCTTGAATGTGCTTCAAGAGGCCAAGCTGCAAACCAAGGCCAGCTGCTGTTAGGACTAGGTTTAGGAATGCTCAGTGAGATGTATGGGGCATGCCGAGGCCAGATGCTGCTTATTTAGGTTTCATGAACTTTAAGAAATTTTAGGAAAGTCTGCAGCATGAGCCAAGATAGGCTGCTTATATGGAAAAGCCACTGGAAGGGGCTTGGGTGCACTCGTAAGTTTGGGTGAGGTCTCAGGGAATCATGAGGACTGGGCAACCAGTGTTAGCCAGGTTGGCGGAGACTTAGATATGGTGGCCACTCAAGTCTGCATGCCACAAGGAAGGAGGGTATTATTAAAAAACCAATGACCTATGCCAACAACCCCGTCTGGGAGAAAGCCACCCCTCTAGCCCGCGCCATGAAGCCACACAACTCAGTTACTCCCCATATGTCCCTGGCACTCCCCAAGCTATTGTCCCAGTGTTGAAGTTCAGAGCAAGTGAGTTCATTAGTTAGTAAGTCAGTGCACGGTCCCCTAAAGAGGCAGCCCAGCCACAATCCCCACTGGTTTTCACAGCCAGAATTTGTGAAGACATCTCTTCCTGGTACCGGAACCCTAAGCTGGGGAGCCTGGTATGGGGCTGGGACCCCTCACTCCTCCAGTGAGATCTTCGTAGCAGATTACCTCCCAATTCTCAACTGCCACACTCAGGAGAGGGACCATCTTGTTCTGCGTCTCTACCCTTCCTACTAGTCTCAAGGTGGCCTCTTTTGTGTGTCCCCAGTTGTAGGATTTCTGTTCAGCTAGAGTTCAGTTGATTCGCAATGATGGGCGTTTTGTAGTTTAGTTGTAATTTAAATGTGTTTGTGAGAGAAGGTAGGCATAGTGTTTATCTACTCAAAATATGTTTACCTAAATTTTTTTAATTTTAGTTTTTTCAGTTCCTTTTACTAAAAACAATACACACTAATAAAAAATATTAAAAATGTATTCAAGATTCACAAAATTGCATACACATAAAAGAAACATAAATAAATAATATTTCAAAAGATTATTATAAGATTGCACATTTATACTTCTGAAGTTATTAAAGCTTAAAAGTGAACAAGCTAGGCGGAAAACATGGTGGAGTGGGAGACATCCACAGATCTCTCCCCTTGAAACAACAATAAGCTGAACATCTGAAACTCAACAAAAAACACTCAAACTGCACACCAGTCCATCTGAGCATGAGATCTGCGCTTAAGAGCTACCACAAGTCAGAACTTCAGGTGTCGGGTGGTGGACTGGGAGTAATAAAGAAGCTGCCTCTCGCAGCAGGAAGAGCTCCCTACAGGAGACAGGGGAGGGGAGAAGGAGCAGCGAGTTAGTGTGGTGAGTTCCCTGAACATTCTTGCCTGAAATAGCTGTGAGCTCCCTGTGGCCAGCTGGCTGCAGGGCTCAGTCATCAGAGCAGAGAGCAGAGAAGCAGAATGGGACCTCAGAGGAACAACAGCTGATTTTTGCTGGCCGTGGTTGTAAAACTGAGACTGAGCCCCAACCCCAGCCCCAACCCCAGCCCAGGGACCCCTCCTCCAGTACCCTCTGAGACTGATCACCACAGAATCCCTTGGGAACCTGAGCAAACGCTGCCGAGACTGTCGCTGATACTAACAGAGACTGAAACTGAGCGTAGCAAGCGTGATTAAATATCTACAAGAAAATTTAAAAAGCGTTATTAAGACTTTATATAAAGCAGGGATCCAGGAGGCTTAGATGCCACCTACTGGAAACCCAAAGAAAAGCACCTTCTTTGCAACAGGCTAAAGAGAGATCTTTATATAATACATTTTCTTTCTGGAAAAACAGCAGAATACACTTCCATTAATGCTCAAGCAGAGAAATAGTCCATTAAACACCATGAACAACCAAGGTGACAAGGCATCTCAGAAAGAGAAAAGTCTCCAGAAAATAAGCTTATAGACATAGAAATATGCGACTTAAATGACAGAGAATTCAGGATGGTACTTCTAAAAAAAAAACTCAATGATATCCAAAACAACTCAAATCAACAATTTCAGGAATTGAAAAACAACTAGATGAGCAGAGCAAGGAGATCGAAACCCTCAAAAAGAACCAAATAGGACTTCTAGAGATGAAGAACACACTGCAAGAGTTGGGAAATAGAGTCAACAAAATGAAAGAAAAGATCAGTGATATTGAAGACAGAAATCTAGAAATAAATCAGAAAGAAGAAGAGAGAAACCAAAGAATGAAAAATAATGAAAGAGAAATTCAAGAACTAGCTGAAACTTTCAGGAGAGGAAACATAAGAATAATGAGCATTATCAAAGGCGACGAAAGGAACAGGGATTTGAAAGCATTTTCAGACAAATAGTGGACAAGAATTTCTCAAATCTAAGGAATGAGCTGGAACTTGGAATTCAAGAAGTCAACAGAACACCCAATTATCTCAACCCAAAAAGGCCTTCACCAAGACGCATCGTATTAAAATTATCAAAAATCAACAAGAAAGACAGAATTCTCAAGGCAGCCGAGGAGAAAAAATGGTAACTTATAAATGTAAACCTATTAGATTATCCTCGGACTTCTCAGCTCGGACCTTACAAGCCAGAAAGGAGTGGAATCAAATATTTAAACTATTAAGTAGAAGGAACTACCAGTTCTAGAATGATGTATCCAGCTAAACTCTCCTTTAGATATGAAGGAGAAATTAAGACTTTTCCAGACATATAAAAATTGAGGGAATTCTCCACTATGAGGCCTGCACTACAGGAAATTCTGAAAGGGGTCAGCTCACCTAAAACAAAATAACAACAAAAATATACATAATTAGGAGTAAAGTGACTACCAGGCAAATAGAAGCAGAGGAGCGCAACCCTTACTAACAACAGGGCATTATAAGCATAAATAATAAGATAATTGTTATGATAAGATAGTAGTGAATGTTCAACATACATAGAAACAAATTGAGATAACAATGACTGAAAAGAGGGGAATGGAGATAAGGCAAGTGCAGAAGAAAATGGACAACTATATATATATATATATATATGTGTGTGTGTGTGTGTGTGTGTGTATAAACTATCCTTTACATATTTATAATGGTAACCACAGGCCAAAGATTCAGTACCGTTGTATATAACATAAAACAAGAAGGACCAAAGGGAAAATCCAACCAAAATAAAGAAAACAGAAGTACAAGGACAGGAAGCAATGGAAAAATCAAGGTACCAGAAATCAAAAGATAAAATGGCTATAAGAAAACCTCAGATTTTAATAATCACCCAAAATGTAAATGAACTGAACTCAACAATAAGAAGACGCAGAGTTGCAGATTGGATCAAAATACAAAATTCAACCATATGCTGCCTTCGGGAGACACATCTCAGCTCCAAAGACAAATATAGACACAAAGCGAAAGGGTGGAAAATGATATTTCAAGCAAATGGCATTCAGAGAAAAGAGGGAGTAGTGGCACTAATATCGGACAAAATAAACTTCAAAATCAAAAAGGTAAAGAAAGATATTGAGGGATACTTCATAATGATAAAGGGAATCATGCACCAAGAAAACATAACACTTATTAATATCTATGCCCCCAATCAGGGAGCCCCAAGATATGTAAAGCAACTACTAATAGAACTAAAGGGAGAAACAGACCAAAACACTCTCGTAGTAGGGGACCTAGATGCCCCACTGTCAGATATGGACAGATCATCCAAACAGAAAATCAATAAGGAAATAACATCCTTAAATGACACATTAGACCAACTGGGCATAATTGACATTTACAGAGCCTTCCATCCCAAAACAGCTGCTTATATATTCTTCTCTAGTGCACATGGAACATTCTGAAGAATCGACCACATACTGGGACACAGAGATAGCCTCAACAAATATAAGAGGGTTGAAATCATACCAACCATATTCTCTGATTATAATGCTTTGAAACTAGAGATCAACTGCAGAAATAAATCAGAAAGAACCACGAATACATGGAGATTAAACAACATGCTACTAAAGAATAACTGGGTCAGAGAAGAAATTAAAAGACAGATCAAGAGATACATTAAAATAATGATAATGATAGTACAACATATCAAAACTTGTGGGACATGGCAAAGGTGGTCAGAAGAGGAAAGATCACATCATTACAGGCCTATCTCCAAAAACAAGAATAAGCCCAAATAAGCAACATAATGCTTCATCTTAAAAAACTAGAAAAGGAAGAACAAATGAAGCCTAAAGTCAGCAGAAGGAAAGAAATAATCAAAATTAGAGCAGAAATAAATGAAATTGAAAACTAGAAAAGTTAGAAAAAATAAATGAAACAAAGAGCTGGCTCTTTGAGAAGGTTAATAAAATTGACAAACCCCTAGCTAGACCCACTAAAGAAAAAAGAGAAAGGACACAAATAAACAAAATCAGGGATGAAAGAGAGGAAATTATGACTGACATCACAGAAATGCAAAGGATCATACAAGAATACCATGAAAAAGTATAAAGCACCAAATTTAATAACCTAGAAGAAAAGGATCAATACTTAGAAAAATACAACCTTCCTAGACTGAATCAAGAAGTGGAAAACCTAATAGACCGATCAGTAGTATGGAAATTGAAACAATCATCAAAAACCTACCAAAATGTAAAAGTTCAGGACCAGATGGCTTCATCAGTGAATTCTACCAAACATTCAAAGAAGATTTAATACCTATTCTTCTCAAACTCTTCCAAAAACTCAAAGAGGAGGCAATAATTTCTAACTCATTTTATGAGGCCAATATTACCCTGATACCAAAACCTAGTAAAGATAGCACAAAAAAAGGACAACTACAGACCAATATCTCTCATGAACACAAATGCAAAAATCCTAAATAAGATACTAGCAAACCGAATACAGTAACATATTAAAAAGATTGTACAACACGGTCAAGTGGGCTTCATCCCAGGGGCACAGGAATGGTTCAACATAGGCAAAGAGATTAATGTGATACACCACATAAACAAATTAAAAAATAAGAATCATATGATCATATCAATAGATGCAGAAAAAGCCTTCGACAAGATATAGCATCCATTTATGATCAAAACACTCAACAAAATCGGTATAGAAGGTAAGTATCTTAACATAATAAAGGCCATATATGACAAACCCTCAGCCAACATTATACTTAATGATGAAAAACTAAAAACCTTCCCTCTAAGATCATGAACAAGGCAAGGCTGTCCACTACTGCCACTGTCATTCAATACAACATTGAAGGTCCTAGCGAGTGCAATCAGACAAGAGAAAGATATAAAAGGCATCCAAATAGGAAATGAAGAAGTCAAATTGTCACTATTTGCAGATGACATGATTCTCTATATAGAAAACCCTAAAGACTCCACAAGAACACTACTAGAAACAATAAGGAAATACGGTAAAGTCTCTGGATACAAAATCAATGCCCCCAAATCCATAGCATTCTTATAATCTAATAATGAAGTGTTAGAAAAAGAAGTGGAAAAAATAATTCCTTTTGCAATTGCAACGAAATGAATAAAATACCTAGGAATAAATCTAACGAAAGAAGTGAAGGACCTATATAATGAAAACTATGAGACCCTATTAAAAGAAATCAAAGAAGGTACAAAGAAATGGAAATATATTCCGTGTTCTTGGATTGGAAGAATCAATATAGTTAAAATGACCATATTACCTAAAGCATTATAGAGAGTTAATGCAATCCCCATCAAAATCTCATTGGCATTTTTTAAAGAAATAGAACAAATGATAATCAGATTTATATGAAAGCACAAAAGACCCGAATTGCCAAAGCCATCCTGAGAAAAAAGAACGAGGCTGAAGGCATCACCCTGTCTGACTTCAAATTATACTACAAAGCGACAGTAATCAAAGCAGCATAGTATTGGCAGCCACATAGACCAGTGGAACAGAATAGAGAGTCCAGAAGTAAATGGCAAATATTTTTTGACAAAAAAAGCCAAAAACATACAGTGCAGATAAGAAAGCCTCTTCAGTAAATGATGCTGGGAAAACTGGAAAGCCACCTGCAAAAGAATGGGATTAGACTGTTGTCTATCATCACACATCAAAATTAACTCAAAATGGATTAAGGACCTGAATATAAGACCTGAAACAATAAAATGCATAGAAGAAAACATGGGAACTAAACTCAAGGATCTTGGACTTAAAGAAGATTTTATGAATTTGACCTCAAAAGTAAGGGAAGTAAAAGCTAAAATAAATGAATGGGACTACATCGAACTAAAAAAAACAAAAGAAATCATCAACAAGGTAAAGAGAGAACCATCCGAATGGGAAAATATATTTGCAAGCAATGCCTCTGATAAGGGCCTAATATCTAAAATATACAAAGAACTCATATTACTCAATAACAACAACAAAAAAAAACAGACAAGCAAAAAAAAACGATCCAATCAAAAAATGGGCAGAAGACCTGTACAGACACTTCTCCCTAGAGGGCATACAAATGGCCAACAAATATATGGAAAGATGCCCAACATCGCTAGCTATTAGGGAAATGCAAATCAAAACCACAATGAGATACAATCTCACAGCTGTTAGAATAGCTATAATCAACAGGACAAGTAATAACAAATGTTGGAGAGGATGCAGAGAAAAAGGAACCCTCATACACTGCTGGTGGGACTGCAAATTAGTACAGCCACTATGGAAAACAGTATGGAGGTTCCTCAAAAAACTAAGACTTGAACTACCATATGTTCCAGCAGTCTTTCTACTGGGTATTTACCCCAAAGACTTGAAAACTTATATCCGAAAAGATATTTGCACACCGATGTTCATAGCGGCATTATTCACAGTGGCCAGGACATGGAAGCAACCGAAGTGTCCTATGATAGATGATTGGCTAAAGAAGGAGTGGTATGTATATATACGTATATATGTATATATATATATATATATACACACACATATATACGTATATATGTGTATATATACACACACACACACACACACACACACACACATATACGTATATATACGTATATATATATATACGTATATATACGTATATATATATGGTATGTATATATACGTGTATGTGTATATATATATATATATATATATATATATATATATATATATATATATATTGTGGTACATACACTCCTTCTTTAGCCAATAAAAATATCTATTCGGATATTTTTACTTAGCCATAAGAAGAGATGAAATACTGCCATTTGCAACATGGATGGACCTTGAGATAATCATGCTAAGCGAAATAAGCCAGACAGAAAAAGTTGAAAATCACATGATATTAATTATATGTGGGATATAAACCTAAGAGCAACAAAGGAGCAGGACAAACAAACAGAGACTCGTGGACGTGGAATATAGACTAGTGGTTACCAGAGGACTATAGACTAGTGGTTATTAGTGGGATAGAGGAGGAAGGAGGAGATAGATAGCATAAAGGGGGTCGAATATAGGATTTAGAAAGAGGGTGAAGTGGGTAAAGGGGATCAAATATATGGTAGCTGAAGGAAACTAGACTTTGGGTGGTAAACACACAACAGAATATACAGGTTTCAAATGATAATGTACACCTGAAAATTATATAATTATATTAACCAATGTTACCCCAATAAACATAATTGAAATTTTTTTTTTAAAAAAAGTGAGCAAAGGCTTTTGATACACTGTGTAGAATGACTGCTGAGTTACACTATGTCATGTGAGAATAGAGCAACTAAAATGTCATCTCTGTGTGTATGCTTCTTTATTCACAATGAGCAGGTATAATATAGAAAAAAGATCACTGTTTTTGAGATGTCATTTCCACTGAACAGATATATAAATTAATGGCAGAGTAGTTTCGAGAAGAGCATCTGCTCCTAGGTTGAATTCTGGCCTCGACCTTATGGCACGTGATTGGAATTTAGAGAGCATGATCTCACCCACCATATAGCTGTAAAATCTAATCATAATGAAGATGGAGTGGATAAGAAGAGATTTTCTTGACTGAACTTGCAAAGTCAAAGCTGGCAAAGAGCCTGCTTTGAGAAACTGGGCGTATGTGTAGACTTGACTCATTCTTTTCACCTCCTAGACTAAAAAAATACAGGAATGTTGAGCACTGCGTTTAGATTTTTCTTTAGGCTTTTATTCTACCTGCCCCAAGCAGCATCTTCTAGCCTAATTTTAAAAATTTATTTTATGAATAAAAGAAACAAAGAGATTAGAATTTTATTATACAGTATTTTATCAATCTTGGATAAAAGTGTGAATTGGAAATTAGCCTGCCATGTCCCAGTAGATAGTTTGTGTAAGATACCACCAGATAGCTTTTGTTCAATTTCACTTCTCCCACATAGACTGTAACCTAGTTGAAAGTAGAAACTATATCTTTTCATTATTCCATCACTAACACAGAGCTGCGTATGGAACATAATTAATAGATGCTTGTTTAGCTAAATGGAACTATCAAGACAGCACAAATTCTTACATGAAAGCAAACTATTCAAGTATTCTCATCTTTTGCTTCCTTCCTATTCTGGATTAGATTTTAAAAAATCAAGGGTGCATTTTTAGTAAAAGGCTGATACCATGTTCTCATTTTTGATAGAGCAAATTTGAGAAAAGAGTTGAGTTCCCTCCGGTTTGAATTTTTTAATGAGAAAGATGGCAAACAAAAGACAAAATGTGTTAAAACAAGAAAGAATCTAGAAAACATCCCAGAATAATAAGAGGCTCAGAAGAGAACAGAAGAGATTGAAATGGGACTCAGACCTGGAACGATTTCTTGTGAATGTTGCTTTAGGTATTAATTTTTGTGCAAATGGCATAAAAGATCCTCACTCACCATCTACATAAAAGATTGCGGTGTCAGACAGGGCTACCCCATGTCGATTTTGTTTCCATGTCAGTTTTCTCACAAATGCCTACATTTTCTGACAAATGAACATAATGTGTTCATTTGAACGAGGAAGGCCTATTGTCTCCATCTGCTTTTGGCTTGTTTGCTTCCTTGGGGGCTTGATGAAGGAGCAACATTTGGGCAGGAGGGAAAGGCTTTGGTGTTGTCAATAACCACTAGTTAAAAAGCTTCAAATCGTGTTCTGCCAGTGTGTTCATGCTGTGGGGAAAAAAATGCTTGAGAACAAGACATACATTTTTAATAAATGGAGACCTAAAAAGTTCTTTTTATTTGATCTGAGCCTGACATTATTCTGTGCTTCTAAATTCTTTGGGAAACATTAAAATTTTCAATTCCCATGTGGTCTTCAAAAGTGCTCTGAGGAATGTGAATATTTTGCAATTATCTTTTGAAAGAATGAAAAGTAAAGGTAATTTTTTGTAAAAGATAACCACTACTCAACCTTAAATATACAAGAAATGTCTCATTTGTAACTTCTTTATCTGACACACTGAAATAACACCAAGAAGTTTCTAGGTCTCTGAGAGGAATTCTCCATTCCTTATGTTTATCCAGAAGTTCTCTAAGTGTTCCTCACATGACATTTAAATCACTTTGAGTTTAACTAGATAATTAGGAGACTTCTTTGTTTGCAATTCTCTCTCATAAATCATGGAACTAAATGTACTTAGAGATCCCCATTACTTTATAGATGATAAAACTGAGACTTAGTACACCTGATATTTGTCTAAGACCATCCAGTAGACTCAAAACACACTGATTTTTCAGAGTATCCCCTATTTCTTCTGGACTGTAATAAAATGTAGACAATAAAAATGAACCACTGTTTTGGAGGTGCCTTGCTAGATGCTTTAAATGTATTATTAATTTTCCTAATTATCTTTCTATGAGGTGGATATTATTCTCTCCATTCAAATGAGAAAGCTGAAACCCAGAAACATTATATAACTCATCCAACATTACACAGCTGGCAAATCCTGGACGAGAACACAACACAGACTGACCCCAAAGCCATGATGGCTAAGCTAACATATGCCTAAACCTCAAAAGCAATGAAAATCTGTATATGGAAATGGAAATAAAGGAAGGGGTCTCCCTGAACAAGAAAAAATTGTGAAAAATCAGGCCGTTTCTTGACCTAATTGAAGGAACTCTAACCTAGACATGGAAGCCCCAGACCCACCCAGTTAGTAACTAACAGAGAGAACATTGGCAAAACCCAGTCCCGCTGAGCCCCATGTCCTACTCCTGAAGGCCAGGACTCATCAGGACTAATGCTACTGCTGTACCTCTTTCACTGTGCTGCTGAGAGCGTCAAATGAGAAACATAAGAAGAAAAATACTTCCGAACATTTATCAGAGAATTATTATTTCAAATTCTAAGACCAGGTGGGAAGTGTTTCAAAACTCTGCATTCTTCTTCATTAAGAAGAAATAAACAGATGGACAAATCAATACAAAAATAAAAAATGAACACTTCACCACATTGCTCAGGGAGGAAATCACTAAAAAGATTTGCATCTGCCATTTGAGACTCTCATGCCATTTATATCATTCTATGAAATATTGAAAGTGAGTGAAGATGTCATGGGTTGAATAGTGGCCCCCCAAAATAATGTTTCCTCAGAACTTCAGAATGTGATCTTACTTGGAAAAAGAACCTTTGCAAATCTAATAGTTAAAGATCTTGAGATGAAATTATTAAGAACTTAGGACGGGCCCTAAAACCAATGACTCGTGTCCTCATAAGAAGAGGAAAGGACAAGGGGAAACACGGGGAAGAAGGCCACGTGGTGTTGGAGGTGGGGATTGGAGTGATGCTGCCACCGTCAGGGAATGCTAGGAGTCACCAGAAACTAGAAGAGGCAAGGAAAAATTCTTTCCTAGGGGCGTGGAGGGGAGCATGGCCCTGCTGACACCTTGATTTTGGACTTCTAACCTCCAGAACTGTGATAGAATAAATTTCTATAGTTTTAAGTCATCTAGTTATGGTAGCCCCAGGAAACTAATACAGAGGGCAATGTGCCTTCATCAATTATGTTCTTAAGTCACCAGGGAGATAGCATCTCCTCCATTCCCAACATTAGATGGGTGAGTGTCAGTAGGTGGCATTGGTCAGGCTGTATCAGTTGTTTATGGCCAACTTCCTCTTCTGTTGATCAGTGTTCATCTACTAAATAGGATAAATATTTTAAATATTATCCCTGCTCACAGGTATCATGGGGGAGCAATATTCAGTTGCAAATATGTCATGCTGTCTAGCTGCTTATCTATTATTATGTTTGATATAATTTTGAATTTAGAGCACCTCGTGAATAGACTAATGCTGGACGTAACTACCATTCCATCTGGGTCAAAAATAAAAATGTTAGGTGATAAAAATTACACATTAAAGATTTGAGTAGAGCTTATGGTCTCAGCGGAAAAGGTCCCAGTAGATGATAATTACTTTTACTTTTCACCTTTGCTACAAAAAGAATGTGAAAGACAGGAAATTAGAAAGTGCTGTTTCAGTTTATAAAAGGGGAGAGGATGTGAGGTTTTTGTTTTTTAATCTCTCCTTACATATTAAATTGATTGAGATCAGGACCATGATTCAAAAAGTCTGCAGAGGATTCTATGCATGGGGGACCTAATTAATATTTGATGAAAGAACAAACAATAAATGATTTTTACCTACCTCTTTTCTTATTAAAAATATTATAGGTTATACTGGAGTGTGTGATCATAGAGTCTAAAATATTTGGTAAATTATAAATGTTATATATAGGAGAGTTAGAGGTAGAAATTTCTTAGGCAGGGTCAGCTCCAGGAATCTTCTGCCCTTCTTCCTCTTTCTTCCTAATTCCTCCCATGTTACCAGTATTAACAACATCTAACTAGAGACATAAAAAAGCTAAAGGACCATGAGGGGTTGTTGAGGAGAACAATAAAGCTTAGCTGTAATAAAATCCTAATGTTTAACACTCTTCACCTCGCTGATCTTGCAAATATAACCTAAGGCCCCACCCCACATATGTCATACCCAGCAATAATGCGGGCAAAAGAAATAGAAACAGGTGTTCCTCATAAAGGCCTGGACCCTTAGGGCACCACCTGTGTCCACATAAATCCAAGGCAAACAATATCCAGCTAAGTTGTGAGCAAGGTTATAGGATTCATCACGTCCCCCTGCCAAGGCAGGAAAACAAGGACAGGTAATTTGGCCCTTTTACACATCCAAGACACACTGCCAAATACATAGAAGGGAACAAAATTTTTTTTCCTCCTGAAATTCTTCAGGAAATAAGTGGGACTCCCTGCTGATAGAAAACAAAACCCCAGAAGATACATTGAGAGAATCAAACAGTTCTCAGAGTTCAGGTGACTCTACTTCACCATTTGGCTCATTCACAAGAATATGACAAATTATAAACAAACCAGGAATTGAGGAAACTACCAGTTCCAGAAATGGGCAGAGTTGCTGGTTGATAGTTTGTATTTCACAGGACCCTTTAATCTATAGGGTTCCTGGTAATACCTCCCTTTCCTTGGCAACCAATGTACAAGAAAAGTAGTAGGTCAAGGGAAGCTTGTATTTCTAGCTTCGGTAAAGGGACTCTAAAGGGAGACGTGGCAAAGTGTCCTCTTTTCTGAATACAGCTTGGAGTCTGAAGCAGCAACACACATGAATATCTATGAGTGAAGGGAGATGTTTAGGAAAGAGATGCTAATGGAGCCACAGGGTGGAATACATCTGATCTGCTCCAACAACCTTTTCAGCATCCACTGGAACTATTTTCTCTCCCAAAGCAGACACACACTATTAAAATGCGATATTGTTCACAATATTCTGGAAAGTCACATTTATGTGCCTAACTTCCTTAAAGATTTTGCCTTCATTGAGTGAAAGTAAGACCTATTGTATTCCATGATGCCTGCCGAGTGTTTGCTTGGGTGCTGTAAATCTAAAAGCCTAGAAGGGGGATAATTACTTTAATATAGAGGGAGAATGCATGACAAATCAAGACATGCCAAAAGAGACATTTGGAAATGACACACAAAGAACCAGAGCCTCATCGAGAACACTCAGTCTTCGCGTTGCTGGATTCTGGCTACTAAGGGTTAGTTATAATTTCCCAAGGGCCACGTTTCTTATGAAATATGTTGTCGGTTCGTCGATATTTTTGCATGATGGATTTTATTGACATAATATTGGACCCAACATGGGGCCACATCAACCCCATCGTTAGCAATGATTAATAAATGCTTTATGGTCTTTGGCCATATAAATGTGCACCTTCAGGCACACTTTCTCTACCCATATCACACCCTCAGTTGCAGGTCATCTCTATGTGGGAAATTCGTAAGGTTTCTCCCTCAAATGCTGTGTGACATAATTAGAACTGGTGGAGTAAAATAAGAAAAAATTGCCCAAACTGTAGATGCCTTTTATAACTTTTTTAATGGCTCAAATCTGCGTTCATATATAAAATATTTAATGCGATTTGTTCATTAAATTTGTTTCACTCAGGAATATTTCATTCATTTAGATATAGGTGAAGATCAAATTTTGGGTTTACAAAATCCCCTTAAAATATGAATAGTTACAGTTTTATTCATATGGAATTAACTTAGTTAAAATGTCAATTTTTGTTTTTCCTCAGATTTCCAGGCATTTCTTTCCCATATCAGGATGTCATCACATAAAACGAGCAGGTCAATGATTTTCAAAGGTTTTGTCTTCAAGACTATAAATGACGTCCTTTTTTAAAGCAAAAAAGACACTTGTATGGTGATTTCCATAGCACAAAAAATTTGCTTTGTGACATGTGCTTTAAAAACTAAAAGGAAAATATACTTGCCAAAATAATCACTGAATATTACAGCAAGGTGCAAGAAATTTGAGGCACTTAATATAATCAAGTAGCAGTGTGGTTTGTCGACCCCACTCCCACAGACAAAGTGGCTAAAGTCCCTGTTTTGCAAAGCTGATTTCTTGCCCAGAATGCTCCTAATAATTGGCTCCTGGGCTGGCACGCCCATTGAGATGTATAAAATGGCTGTTGTTGATACTTTGATGACAAAAAGGGTCTGTCAAATTTTTCTTTCCTGTAACCACTCACTTTCTCTTTGCCTCTTGTCACTTTTCCCCCCCATCTCCTGCTCATTTTACCCACATTAAAGCTGTAAGTAAATAAATGACAGGCTGTGGCCTATCATCAGGTGACAGATCATCCTGCATTGGCTCTGAAGAACGGAGACGTTGTCATCTGTCTGGTCCCCTCACATTCCCTGTCAGCCTCACCGCATCCGGGTGGCATGTCACAGTCATCAGAGCAAGATGAATACAGCAGTGTAAACATCAGCTTGGGAGCCGAGTCAATCAAACATGTGATTCAAACTGCACAGAAGCCCTTCTGCTGCCGGAAAAGAAAAGCACTCAGAGGGAAAGAAATGCCTTTTCATGGCCTATTTCTACTTAATTGAAGTTATTACTTAATTGAATTTAATAGGGTTTGTTTGTTTTCAAGTTGAGGGGGAAAGTTATATTTCCACCCATTATCTCACCGTTCTAGAGATAATCAATAGTTATTGAATTTGTTGGTCATTTAAAGGGGAAAGCAGCCAATGTCATGGTCCTGAAGAGCTCTCGCAGAGCTTATGGCCTCATCCACGATCAAGGTTTGGCCACGTTGCAATAAGTGACACCAGAGGAAATGATGAAACATCTCATTGGGTGAACTAAAGTGGTACTTGGAAGAATTTTTTTGAGGGCTGTTCCAAAACAAATAATGAACCATGTATTAAAATAAACAAAGTCATAAAAATATCAGAAGGAATGCCAGGATAATAATTACTTCCCAGTGGGGGAGAAAATTCAAAAAAGGATAATGAAACTTCCCAAATGAAAACAGCTGGCTCTGACTGTCCCCGTGGATTTTCCATCTTCCTCCTGTTATGATGTAAGAAGTTTTTTGGTGCTGCCACTTTAGAAGACCTTGTTCATGGCACATGAGGGGGAAAAAATGTAATGGAGACTTCCTTTGTTCCACTGAAAAAAATCACTGTCAGCCACCATGTGGCTCTCTAGTGTGTTTGTAGAAGTTGCAGTGGATGTGGAAAGACTAATACAATGGCAGCCACCTTCTGCTATAATTTCCTGGATATAGAACACCCTGACCCTCATTCTGAGAGCAGCCATTGACAGAAATTTCATCATTTGAGGCCACTTAGTCAAGCATTGATGGTTTCTGAAAACTGGATAGTTTTGTTGTTTATCAAAAGCACTTATGTGACTATTCAGCAGGATAAAGCACCGAGGCAATAGTGTGAACAACTCTGGAATTATCCCAAAACCTTAGTGATTCTGAGGAAACAAAACTTGCAGGGTCTGTCCATAGCAACAAATTAAAAGCCATTGAACACTGACTCTTAATATCCCTACATTCTTTGATCTACCATTAAAGTCTATGAAAATGCTGTTCCTGGCCTAACTTTTCAGCTATATTTTTTGAACTTATATTACTCTCCTGCTATGATCTGAATATTTGTATTCCCTCAAATTCATATTTTGAAATCCTAATCCCCAATGTGATGATATTAGAAGGTGAGGCCTTGGGAGATAATCAGGTCATGAAGTTGGAGCCCACATGAATGGAATGAGTGCCCTTACTAAAGAGATTCCACAGAGCTCCCTAGCCCCTTCCACCATGTGAGGATATTGCAAGAAGGTGCCGGCTATAAACCAGGAAGAGGGCTTTGACCAGACACTGAATCTGCTGGCATCTTGATCTTAGACTTACCAGGCTCCAGAATGTGAGAAATAAAGTTCTATTGTTTATATACCACCCAGTTTATGGTATTTTTGTTACAGCAGGCCAAATGGACTAAGGCATCCCCTTTTAACCTATTCTTCAGGCAAACCATAATCACCCATTACATGCTATCCCAATGGCCTGTACTTTCTTATGTCTAGGCTATTACCCTCTCCTCTGGAATATATTTTATCCTTCTATGTGTCTATTAAAAATATACATATGCACTGACCTGGAAATTTCACTTCTAGAATTCACCATTAACAAAAGAAGTTTGTTTCAAGGATTTTCTTTTCAACATGTTTATAATAGAAAAAAAAAGACAACACCCAAATTCCAACATTATAGAATTAGTTAAATAAATCATATACAATGTATTTAGTATTCAGGAAATAAAAAATTATGCTATAGATTAATACTGATTTCCATGAATGATAGCCATGGTATGTTGTTTGGTGGAAAAAATTAAGTCACAAAACCAACATATACAAAATAGCCTTGTTTTTATGAAAATAAATGTATCTAATGTATATATTCCTTAATAATTTTATCTGCATTTATATTCATATTTATATTTATGTTGAGAGTCTAAAAATACATGCCTATATATACATATGAATTATCTATGAATCAGGAAATTATTTTGTGTGTATCTGTGTGTATGTGTATAGTTTATCTGTATTTTATAATCTTTCAAAAGCAAAGATGAATTGCTTTGGTATTAAAAATAATTTCAATGTGAACCATACTTCAATCCGCAGCTCAGGTACTCTTTTCCATACAAAGCTTTTCCTGAAATTTCATCATGAGGTTCTTTTTCTCAATTCTATCTGTGTCGATTTTATGTTGTTTGAATTTCAGCATGAGTTAAAGACACTGTATATTATTAGAATATAAACTTCATGATAATAGAGTCCTAATTTGTCTTCGCATGTAAACTTGCAGCATCTGTTTAACAAATATATTTGTATGAATCAATATTGTTGGCCTAATCAGTATTTCAAAATTTGATGGCACATCAGAATCACTTGGAAGGTACTTGTTAAAGGTACAGAGTCCTGGGTCCATTCATAACCTTACCATTGCAGTTAGCCTCAGTTTTAAGTCAAAAGTAGAAAATTGCAGTCCTAATGCTACTCCTAGATTATTTCCATAGTTTAAGCATTTCTCCTTCAGCCAGGTGTGCTCATTCTACCTGTCCACATATTTGGGCTTCGTTAATGCCCTGAATTAATTCCCGCCCTTGCAAAAAGTGTATAAACAATCATTAACTGATCAGACTTCATAATCGAGATGCCTGGAACTTGGTAAATGTTTAATAAATGTTTGCTGGAGAATGGTTATATTTTCTTGTCATGTTCCTAACCTTCAGAGCCTGTAGATTACCTGACTCCTGACTTCTGAAGGGAGTTCTCTGTCTAATTGCCTTGACTTGCCCCTTTTCTGCCTCCCTGATACTCATCTAATTGCCTTCTTGAGCGCTGATTCACCTCTTAACCTGATCATAATATTTTTGTAAGTACAGAATTTTCAGCCAGCGTGGCACAGGAAAATTAGAGAAATGTGCACAAGAAGGAAACGTCAAGATCAGGACCAGAGATTCTTGGGTGGGGACTGGGATCTATGGTTATGAGTATTTGGTAATGCACTCAACTGGTGATCTCAGAGGTGAGTTAGGGGCAGATAGGAGCAGTAATGAAAATCATTATCTGGCAGTAGGCAGACAGAAGGAGAAGGAAATTTAAACATGGATATTCCAGCAGCATTCATTCAGGAAGAAAGCTGTACAGTAGGCATGTGGGAATTCCATTAAAGAGATTAAAGTAGGGAGATAGTTCTCATTAGGTACCTTCTGTATCCAAAGCAAGGCAGAGCTAAGTGTTTGTCACTGTCATTTGTTGTCACTGCTTCTTATCAGCTTTGTTCTTTACTCACCATTTCTCCTAAATTCTTACTTGCCTGGTCCTAAATCCCAGTTACCCCTACAAGTCAAAGTCCAGTCTTGGGAGTGATTGTGTGTATTTGACCAAAGAGATGAATATTGAATATTAAGAAAGAGGGTACAAACAAGACGAGAAACAAATATAGAATGGAATATGAATTGGCCACTTAAACTACTGCATTGCTATAAACCACTCTTTATCTGTGTAATCATTATATTTAAACAATATAGCATATAGAATATGACCGATTGCAATGTTATCAGACTGGAAATCCTTCTCCAGAGAGGTCAAATTTACCTCTTCTGGGTACTCATGAGTTATAGGTTTTGAAAACCCATTAGCACCTATTCAGCTTTACTGTCCCAATTTTTCTATTTCAAACCAATATCTATGGTAAAAATAAAAGTTCCAGCCTTTATTCAGTGGCAATGAAGAGGATAATTTGGTAATTAGAATGTGTGTGAATGTGTGCTAATATCATTAGCACATATTTTACTTTCCCCAAATCTCCTATTTTTAATTGAAATGAAACAGATATCACACACTTTGAAAACCACTTTAGAATACTTTTGAAGCTATTGTTTAAAAACAAAAAAAAAACAAAACAACAACAACAAAAAAAACCTGTCTTATTATCATGATTTAAATAATTAAAAATAAATTCTGGTAACTGTTAGAAAAATGCGGTATTTTGATGTTTTCAGAGCCTCTTTTTCCACAAGCAGGTTATCTGGGGAATAATGTGCATAAACCATCATTCTTGACACTTTTTCTTTACCATAATTATTTGTAATTGATAGAAGAATGTGAGTTTTTCCTTTAAAAATTCACTTATTTACCTTAAATTATCCTTTGATGCTTTCTCTCTAAACCCTCTTTTTATATCAAGCATCTGACCTGTGGAACGTTCTACCCCACCCCCAAGCTTCAGTTTTATTTCCAGCTTCCCTATGGGAATTTAGCTGTGATTTAATTTTCACAGTAAATGTACTGATATTTTGTTTTCATAGATTATAATTTTATAAAAGCCTTCTTAAATTTTCTCAAATTAGTCTACTACCCTCCCCTTATCCCTCATCAAGATAAAAAATACAATGAATCCATGGAAACAGCATCCATGATTATTATAAATTTATAATTCTCCTCCCTCCTTCTTATGTGAAAGATGAGGAGCATATGGGAAAGCACTCTTTTAGCCTCTATTGTTTCTGTGGTTTGGGCCAAGAGCAGAGGGATCGTGTGTACACAACTGAGGCAATGTGGGGTAAGTGCGTGTGTGTGAGACAGAAAAACACATAATATAGGGAGAGAAAGAGAGAAACAGAGAGAAAGAGAAAGAGAATGAGAAAAATAAAGAGAATGTAGCAGATATATGAACATTAAATCCAGAGGTCCTGACTAAAACTCGGGTCACACTGAGAAAGATGCCAGTTTACAGCTGTGCACTCTGAGGCCTGAAGTACAAAAGAAGGAAGCCTAGGAGACTTTGATGGTAAGTGAAATGATGTTTGTGAAATTATAGACTGGCTCTAATCTTTTAACAATGTTTTCCTTTCTCCCGCCCACACTTACTTGGTCTACACACACACACACACACACACACACACACACACACACACACAACACACATACACACAGTTAACACCTTAGAATAAGAGACTGCATCCCCTACATTAGACTCACTTCTCCTAAGATGGAGGACAAGCGGGCATGAGGAAACTTTCAGATTTAAGAGATCCCTGCTTTAAGAAAATCTATTATACAAAAACACAACCACACTGTATATATATTTCGGAGTATCTAATGACTTGACCTGAGAATTCTTTACATTTCAGAATTTCCTCTAAAAAGCAAATATTATTAAATAATTTTAAATAACATTTTATTTAAAAACAGCTTTTATAAAAACAATCTCAACTTAATAAATCCAGGTATAGCTTTCCAGCTTTTTGGAGCACCTTCACTTTCAAACCATATTTTTTCTAATTTTTTTACAAAACTATGAAAAAATTAACTCCAGTGGGAATTACACACATTCTTATAAAGTTTCAAATATCTGTTCCAGATAAGTACTTTGACTAGAATCTGTCCTAATTCTCTTTTACTTCCATCCTAGTGTAAAGATATAAAAGATTACTCTGAGAATTAAACATAGTTAAGAGAAAAGAAAATTTTAAGGAATTTTTCTAAGGAATAATGTATGTGTCTCTACCGATAAACCTCTGAATGAATTTTCCACATTGTCAATTATTTAGGCTAAAATTAATTAACCAAAATTTTCAAATTGAATCCTAAGAAATGTGGATGTTTTCTGTGCTGGCATTCAAAATTGAGCCTCCATCTGTCTCCATTCAAAAAAATTGCACCAATGGACACTTTTAAGTAGTCTCACTTGATAAGTAATTCAGAATGGGGAATAGCAAAAAGATAAGAGGGTTCACTAAGTTATTAGAGTCACTGGAAGTGAGAATTTTTTCATAGAAAAAGATGTCATGGAGAAAATGAGACTTATGAGTCATCAGGATATCTAGTTTTTAATGTTAGGGGGGAGGAGGAGGATGCAGTTAAATTAAGAGGAATTCTTGAATCTCAGTGTGGGCAGCCAAGTCTCCTTCTCACATGAAGCCCTTCAAAGTCTTCTGGGAGTATTGATGAAGATGACTTTGGGGCAAATCATTTAATCGGAGATAACTGGAATTAATTGGAAGAAAGAGAAACTAAGGCTTGCCCAGCTTCTACTTAGGTGGAGAATTTGTATCATGAATCACACATAGCCTGAAAGGGAAGTACTTTTGAACTTGACTAAGGTATCTACACATAAGTGTGTGTTCCCACCTGTCCATGCTTCCAAATTCTTATAATCACCAGTGGGAGTGAACCCTCTTCCACCAGGGCAGCAAAGGATAGGGACAGCCCCTGTTGAGAGGGGAGCTGCAGTCAGAGGCTCCTGCAACAAGAGGCAAAGGACTGAATAAGTAACTCAGTATCACAGTCTTCACCAACTCACAAGTAAATTTGTACCCAAATCTCAGTGCCTTTGAGCTTTCTTTTCCTTTTATTTCCTTAAGGAAATCTATTATTTTTACAAATACTTCCTGATGTGTTTCTAGGCACCCCCTAGGGGTCTATAAGTCATGAGTCAGACATGACTTTAGTGTACCAATCTGGCTGGCCAAGTCAGGGCTCTGCTGAGGAAGGATTCAAGACTTACCCAAGGAGGCTAGGCTGCACTGGGATTCTTCCCTCACTGCCTAAGGTACTGTCATCACCTTTTGGTAAGTTGAGGAGAAGCTAGACAGTATTACTACTCTAGCTGATGAACCTGATTTCAAACACTCTAACCACAGTGTGTCAGAACATCACTGCAACTTGGTGCTGGTGAGCTTGCTGAGAGTGATCTGGACCATTGCTTTTGTAAAACAAGAAGTTCATTTCCTCTGTTATACTTAGTAAGGGACCCAGAAAAAGCTGCTCAAGCCCCAAACATTACTGAAAGCTTAGTTACACAATAATTTGGTCCCTGGGATAAAAAATGCTCTTAGAATGGCTGAGCCAGAAAAATCTTATTTTTCAATCACCATACTGCAGTATCTAGTAATCTAGTATCACCACTCTCCTCCAATTGAAGCTAGGGGAAATATAAATACACACACACACACACACACACACACACACACACACACACACATCTTCTTGGGAGTTCAAAAATAGTGCTCAATAATTACACAGATTGACAAATTCTTCTTTTCCTTCTCCGCCTCCTCCTCCTCCTCCTTCTTCTTCTTCTTCTTTTCTTTTTTAAAGAATATCTATGGCCATGCTACCCTGAATAAGCCCGATCCTGTCTGATCTCGGAAGCTAAGCAGGGTTGGGCCTGGTTAGTACTTGGATGGCAGACCACCTAGGAAGACCAGGTGCTGTAGGTGTAAAAAATAAAAAAGTAAAAAATAAAGGATTGTAAACTGACAAGGTCCTTGTAATCTGTGAAGTCAACCAAGGGTTGCTTCACCTAAAAAAAAAAAAAAAGAACAAAAACAAACAAAAAACTACCACATAGAAAAATTATCTGAAAGAAGTTGAGGCAGAGAAATGAGGTAAGAGAAACCATTTGACTCAGGCTTCGATCTTGGTCTAATCGTGCAGTTCCCAAACTACATGCTGTGGTACCTCTGATGCTATAATGAATTCATATAGACACTGCAAGATGTTTTCCATTCTGAGGGAAACGGTGACATTTACCAAACACTACATGAGCTATTACTATTAAGCTGCTTGGACATTAATGAACTAAATAAAGAAATTAGTTTGGACATAAACTAAATTAAATGAAACTATTAGATATTTCTTTTGACCTAAGAGCACTTTTTAAAAATACTGCTACACTAAGGGTGCTGTGAACAGAGTAAGTTTGGGAACCTCTGGTCTAGACAATTGATGATGGTCGCCATTCATGTGCAAAGAAGACAAAAACAGCATGTCCTAGTCTTCGGAATGGTTTGGAATAAAGTAATGCTTTTGCAAAAACTGGTTTTCCTTAATATGGGACATTTTTATTTACTTGCATATTTACATTGAGAAAATATTTATTTTCTAGTGATATAGAGAACTACACTCAACCAGTGCTTTTTTCTTTTTTCTTATGCAATGAATTAGGTTTAGAAAAAGTTCAGATTTCAAAGATAGCCTAAATATTTTCTTTACCCATCTTTCGAAAACTGACGATTCTGTAGAATGATGGTGAGACATGTAAACCCATGAGAAATTATGTTCATTTGTATAATAGACCATGGTGGAAAGAGGTGTCTTAGAGCATATAATACAGGCTATTTTGAGTCACCAGGTGAAAACTTGACCTTAAAGTATTTGCTCCATTATAGTTTGTGATACTATGTGCCTCATCTGTCAATGAGGAAAGTATTGTATAAAGGTTGAAAACTATAGGGTTTCAATGAAGGCATTGTTTAAAAGCTATTGAAAATATTCTAGAACCTTCTGTTATTTCTTTCTAAAATAAATCTTTTCAAGACATTCTTTTTTACTGTGCGGTGTGATAATACAAGGTAAAGATATATTTTCCTATGGTATAACTGTTCTCTCTTTAAAATACCATAGGAGTTTGCAATGAGTGAAAATGGATAAGCTGAAACTTCATTTTCTAGAATGTCTTTCCTGTATGTTTCTAAGTTAAAGCTGGCCAAAGGAGGAATTCACATGAGATTTGGAAGCAGAAGTAAAGCAAGAACCACTACTCTGAATGAAAGTCATCACGATTAGAAGTGGTGACAGAAATCGCAGAGATGCCAGTGGGTTCCAATTTCTCCTCTCCTTCCTCCATTATGTGTCCAGGGAGCCTGGCCAGGGAGTCTGTCCAAGCTGACCCTGTTGACCAGTGACAGCTTGAGGCCCACCATCAAATACATAGCAGCAAACCCATAGAGATGGCTGCAACACGGAAGCACAGCTCTCCGTCCCTCCATGACCTTCTCCTGGATCTGTGCCTCCCCCAACACTGTGGAAGCTCTAATTCCTGTACTAAATTCCTTATCCCATAACTCACAGTGGCTTGGCTTTCCTGACTAATACAAGTAGATACTGTAGATATCTCAAGTGACAAAGAAAACATGAAAAATGATTCTCCAGTAAATATGATTTTTCTTGTAAATGATTTCCTTATGGGGACACTGAACTAGAATACTTAATCAGTTCTGTTGTTAAAACATCCTAGACTGTTGCTCTTGAAATCCTTTTCTTAATACTAGAGAAGGCTTAAGAATGAACCATACAGGTATGGATGGATTGTCTAAAATGCATTAAAGTTACTCAAGTTTCTCATGCACTATTCCCTTTGAGACAGAAGAAAATATTTCCACAGTCAGGGAAATAGGTCTATCTGGTGTAGCTTTCTCTTTCAGTCAGCCAGTTTCTCTCCAGATTTAATAAACAGTTTTCAAAAGGGATATAAAAGTGTCTGCTCAAAAGCCTGCAGTCTGTTATTTGTGGAAGTGCCTGTGGATTCACAGACCTGTTTCCAGAGGAGTGGATTATCATCTTGTGATAACTCATTGCTCAGCACTGAGTAATACAGTTCTGTGGGCAAACAAAAAAGCCATTCTTTTTTGGTGACAAAAATAAAGCTAGTTATTAGCAATTTGATACAAAAGAAGTAAAAAGGACTAGAAATGAGGAGTCAAGCCAAGTTTGGCAACTATTATTCACATAAAACCTTCCAGTAATGACAACTACCCAAATCTTAGAAAAATTCTATTCATAGAGCCCATTTTCTTACTTCACTGTCAAAAATATAGGTGATAGATAACTTCAATGACTGTCAAAATTAAAATCAAATCAATTTTAGTGAAAGAAAATAGACTATTTCTGTTTGTTGGTTCCAGAGAAAATGCGTGATGATGAATTTCTGAAGTCTTTAATTTATCATTTCACCCTGAAAAGAATCTATTTTTGCAAACTTCTCAATATCGTTGACATCCTGTTTTTAAAAAAGTATATCTGCTTAAATGTTGAGCACTATTTCTGAACTCCAGGCTACTGAGTTCATTCCCAGAGATTTTTTTTTTCTATATTATCTCATAGTTGCAGGCTTCACCAAAGGTCATCAGATCCACTGATTTTTGTCAAATATCCCCATGTTACTTCATCTGATAAATTATAATTTATGATTGGCCTTTTGAAATTTCAAAGAATGACAAACAATAGATATATTTTCCAAAATGAACAACTGCAAATAAAAATTAAACTCAAAACTCAAATAAAAATCAAAGGGAAAATATTAGAGAGTTCACAATTCAGAAAGCTTAATCTCATCTAATAATTTTTCTGTATTTCTTTTTATTTAATTTCCAAATTAACATGAGATCCAATTCTCATCTCCACAAATGTTAATATATGAACAAAAGAGCACAGGTGACAATTTCCATCTAAAGTTAATATTTGAAACGTAAATTCCTCTCCTATCACAGGGATTACACACTATTCACAAACCCTGGAAGGCCAAAGTTAACCATGCCTTTATTTTAGTACTCTTTTAAGTATTTATGCTTAATTATATGACAGTACTATGGTCCTTAAGAACTCTGAAGGCCATGAATATATAATGCATTCTGTTCATTGAAAGCAAAACAGCAAGATGATTTGGTTTTGTATAGCTGAATCTATCTTTGTTAGATATTCTCTATCACAGCTAATCTAAAGCCTAAGAAGCATTTTACTTTTTAGGGATCTTTATATTATTTAGGTTAGTACAACTCTAGGGCCAGTAATCTAATGCCTTTACATTTTCAGAGTATATAAGCAATTAACATAGTTCTTATCACATGATAGACAGTCAATACCTATATATACTGGCTAAAAATATCAATCAGAGAGATGAAGCAACCAAAATAAACCAATATGACTAACACTCCACATTGCCGTGAACTATCTCAGCGTTTTAAGTTCTTAAAAGGATTTCTAGCATGTTCTTAGATATCTGCATTCTGTATCTAAATATCCTCTTTCCCTGAAGCTTCAGACAACCTCTGAAGCTGGTATATACTGTGAACACATTGCTTACATTAAAGATGTAGCAAAATGTTTGACTCAAAGTTTGTCTGAATCAGCTATTTTAGAAATTGTTTATGAATAAACATCTACTCTAATGTATGTGTAATAATTTTTTTTATTTGTTAGAAGCCTAAGGCATCAATGTCAGCGATTTAAAGAACTTGAGCTTCAGAAAGCTCCCATAAATCTAAGAATGACACTAGCAATTCAGTAGAAAATGGGTAAGGGTATTCATTAATAGATCAGTTTTTCAGGAGTAAAAAGTACAATATAGTTGACGTAATATTTTTCTGTGTAGAAGTTATATAGAAAATTAAAGTCATTTTTACCACTAATCAAAATTACAAACAAAATCATGATATAATTATTGAATAAGAAAATAACCAAGTTTTTTATTTTCCTCTCCTTTTCTCCCTTCCTTTATTTTTTTTTCTTTTTTTTTTTTAATTGGTAAAGGAGCCTAAGCTGGTTCACATTTTCTGACTAATCATTTAACAACATATAACTAAAACTTTTAAATCTATATTGCACATGAAAATGGATATTCTAATACACTATTAGTGGGAGTATAATTTGTAAAACTTTCCAAAGGACAATTCAGAAATAAATTTTGGTATTTAAATGTTTATGTCTATTGACAGAGCATTTCTGCTTATAGAAGTTTATCTAAAAAAACAATCCCACAAATGTGGGATAAACATATGTGGGGAAAATATGACAACAATCTCAACATCCATTAGTAAAGGAAATGTTAAACTATGTAGTTCATTCATAAAACGGAATAGCAGGCAGGCATTACAAAAATGTGATATAACTGAATATATTGATGGGAAAATTGACCAATATATAACAGCAAGTGAAAAAATTACATAATAGTATGCTAAATATGGCCTATTTTTTAAATTCAATATTAATCATAACATATTAACATGATTTTTGTAACATTTACATTTTAGCAAATTTATATTTTATTTATAATCAGGAGAAAAATATATATGTGTGTATGTGTAGATTTTTGCTCCAAATTTCCATTTCTACAAATTTTTCCTGATAATAAATATGACTCCATTTCAAAGAACAATTTAAATAGGGAATGAATTGAATATTGTATGCATATATACAATTAAATTCTAGTCAGTAAATTAAAATGATGTTTAAAGATGTATTTTTAATTAAAAATCTTTATATTTTTAAATTTAGATGGATTATAAACTTTATGCACAGTGCAACTTCACTTTGACAAACAACTTCTACAAATGTTTCTTATGTTTGTAAGCAAGATATACAAGTGAACACAGACAAGTGTATACACGTACGCAAATAAAAATATCTGTCAGTATGTTAACAGTAGTTAATTTTGTATTGTTGGATTATGAGTGTTTTTTCTTTTATTATTTAAGATCATTCTAGTTTTTCCACAGATGGCAAATACAGCTTGAAAAGGTAAAATATATCCTTTTTAAAAGGTATGTGTAGAAACTGACAATCACAGTAATAAAAATACATATGTCCAGAAGACAAAAAAGGATAATCAAAGAAATATAAATTTAAAACACCAATGGTGTGCAAATTTTCACTGTTAAACTGGCAATTATTTTAAGAGAAGACTTACTAGAGTCAAGAGGTAAAATAAGGCACCTTCATTTTTCGTGAAGGAAATGTTGGTGTGACTTTTCTGGAAAGCAATTCAGCAACAGTTAAAAACCTTAAAAATGTTCATAATTTTGGCCAGTAACTTTGCTTCTATGAATATATCTTAGAAAGTAATCAGAGTTATATATAAAGATGTACGTCATTTGGCCATTTAAAATTATTTTAAAAATCAGAAAAAAATTGTTTAATCATGGGGGAAAAATTAAACCATATTAACAATCATGTGTGAAGTATTGTGAGACTATATAATATTATGATTTCAATAAATTAGGAAACGATTTCGCTATAGTGTGAAGTGGAAAGAAAGAAAGGACCAGGGTATCAAATTATGTAGAGTAATTCCAAAGAAGAAAAAAACGAGAAAAATACATAAGCATATAGTATTTTCTCACTGTTTGTGAGAGAATGGAAAGTAATTTGCATGTTCATCATCATAGTTCTTTTAAAATTTTATCTTTAAAAATTACTTGAAAATGTGTTGGCGGAGGGGCATGGACAAATACAACAACTGACACATGATGCAGGCTCCAAGAAATAGAGAGGTCAGGGGCTTCTGTGAAGGCACACTGGCCCCCTCTAAAGCACCTCACAGATTCATAGAGGAGTTGTGAAGGACAGGATCACCCAGTCAAGTAGGAAGAACCTAAAATTTACCAAAGAAGCCTTGTTCAGTGGTTCTCAAACGGTGGTCCCTGGACCAGAAGCATCGGCATCACCTAAGGACTTACAAATGCAAATTCTCAGGCCGCACATCAGACATTAATCAGATATTCTGAGCATGAAGCAATCTGCGTTTTAGCAAGCTTCATAACAATTCTGATGCATACCGAAGTTTAGAAATCACTGATCTTACTAATGCAAGAAATTCTCCTGGACTCAGATGCCAATCACTGAGAATTAGGCACACTGGCACTAGGTTTGGCTGCAGGCACTGAAGCGGGAGTCTGGAATTGTTCGATGGGCGAACTGCTGGTCTTACCACAAACACTACAGCCTCAAATTGTTTTGAAATCACAAGCAGAAAATTGCTTATTGTGTTTGCAGATTTGGGGTTCTGAAAAGAAATTTGGAAATGGTCTGATCTCCACATTTTTAAAGATGAGAAAAAGACACCCAGCAACTCAGCAAGGTGAAGTGACTGGATGGGGTCTCATTATCGGCCAGAAACTGAACTGAAGTCAGTTTTCAGCCCACAAGTTTTATATCACACTCTACTGTCTACTAATCAAAAAGTCATAATGGGAGTCTTTTAAATTTATTCTGAAAAAAAAAAAAGTCAATATTCTTTTATATCCCAAACAAACAAATAGAAACATTTATTTCATTTAATATCTTCAATGTATCTTCCAGGCCTGCCATCAAACATCTGTCTATTTTGGATAGCCTTGGGAAATTATCTACTAGAAACAGAGCTAAACAGATTTTGTAAGTTGTAAGGAAACTGAGAGGCCAAATAATTCATGGTTTAGGAGGATAAAATACATAGAGATTATTAAATGATATTAATATTTTAAAATTCTGAGTCTTCTAAGACTTCGTTATTCGTAGTGTAGTCAGTGGTGCAGACAGCACAGACATCACCTGAGAGCTTGTTAGAATTGTACACTCTCAAGCTCCACCTGTAATGGCCTGCTGAAATGTGAAAGGGTTAAAGAATAATTAAAACCTGAAACTGGACAAAGGAAGTCCATAACTTAGGCCTAGTTTCTGGAACCCCTAACCACACTCTGTTAATCATAAAACTTGTAACAATGAGCTCATATGCTAACTGCCAATTTTAGCCTGTGTAACCCTGCTTGCTTGCGTGGCATGAAAAATAATCAATTGTATATAAGCTGAAAATTACTATTTGGCCATTGCCCATGGGAACATGGCTATTGTCCATGGGAACATAGGCAATCACCCATAGGAACATAACATTCTAACACAAGCTTTCTGCTTCTGTACTTCCCGCTTGCACACCTGACCAGTGGGTTGACAGGTAGTGAATAGGAGAAAGATGGACCTTTGTGTTTAAGACAGAATGAGGAATGGGATTTGGGGCTTAAAAACCTTGTATCTTGGCATTTCGAGGCTGCTCCTTTGCAAGGACAGCCGCCGGCTAATAAACTGTCTCCTGGTTAAGAGCACTCAAGTTGGGTCTGGTTATTCTGGACACAACATTTGGAGGCCCCAGCGAGATCTTCTCGTTGTGGGAAAATTGATCAGTGCACCGGGCGTTGGACCATTTGCGGTTGGGGAGGCCTCTAGGGCACTTGCCCTAGCCCGCCGCCTGTGGTTTCTCGCTTTGCGGAGCACGATCCTGGGAGTGCTGAGGCAGTTTCTGGTAGGGGGCCCAGGGACCGTGCGGACGTCGGACGCGACAAGTAAGTCGGCGGTCGACTGAGACTGTGACGACAGTTTTCTCAGTCCTGTTCTGGTTTGTTAGTCTGTGTCTGTCTTGTTTTGTTTTGCTTCGTGTGCTTTATTGTGGAACTATGGGACAATCACAGGGCAAACTAACTCCGTTACAGTGCATGCTTAACAACTTTAAAGATTTTCGTCGTAGGGCAAGGGCCTATGGTGCTTCAGTAACCCCTTTTGATTTGCAGCGCTTTTGTCAATTAGATTGGCCGACCTTCGGAGTAGGATGGCCCTCCGAGGGATCATTTAACATGCAGACTGCATTCCGGGTTCGAGGTGTGATTTATGGAAACCCTGGGCATCCTGACCAAATTCCTTATATTGATGTTTGGATTGATGTAGTTTCTGATGCCCCTAAATACTTACAGAATTGCAGTCGTGCACCCGTTACTGTAATGGCAGCCATACCCCAGGGTTTTAAGAAGCCCCCACCGGTGTTGCAGGGACCTCCCTCGGAGGATGACTGGTATCCGCCACCCTATAATGGAAATGGGGGTAGACGTCCTCCTCCGGAGGGACCGGAACCTCCTGTAACCCGTTCTAGGGGTCGTAGGCCACCTTCCCCTGATTCAACCTCCCTGAAAGAGCCAGTATCTGTTCAAGCCCCATTGAAGGTGATTCCAGGAGGTGGCGGTGAGCCTACTGTCATCTACTCGCCATTCAGTACTAGTGATTTATATAATTGGAAATTGCAAACGCCATCCTTTTCAGAGAAACCACAAGGACTAACCTCCCTTTTAGAGTCTATTTTCTTTACCCATCAGCCCACTTGGGATGATTGCCAACAGCTCTTACAGGTCTTATTCACTACTGAAGAAAAGGAAAGAATTTTGCGGGAGGCGGCTAGAGGAGTAACAGACCCAAATGGGCAGCCCACAGCAGACTTAACCAGGTTACAGGCTGTGTTTCCGACTCAACGTCCCCAGTGGGATCCAAATACAGATCAAGGTAAGGAGGCTCTCCTAAGGTATCGCCAGTTTCTGCTACAGGGACTCCGGGCTGCTGCACGTAGACCAATAAATCTGTCCAAGGTAAGTGAAGTAATTCAGACTAAGGACGAGTCACCTGCAGCATTCTTGGAAAGACTATTAGAGTCTTACCGCTTATATACACCTATTGACCCGGAGGACCCCAACAATAGAAGAGCCATTAATTTGGCCTTTGTTAGCCAGTCGGCCCCTGACATTAGAAAGAAGTTACAGAGATTGGAAGGTTTTGAGGGAGAAAATTTATCCAAATTATTAGAAATAGCTCAGAAGGTCTTTAACAATAGGGACGGTGTGCAAAAGGTCATGTTTGTGGGACGACAAGGAAACCGACCTCCTTGGGAAAAAAAAAACCCTAACCATAGAGGGGGACCTAGCAACGAAGAAGGCCAAAATAGAAAACCTAGGCTAGGAAGAGACCAATGTGCTATTTGCAAAAAGAAAGGACATTGGAAGAATGAGTGCCCTGAAAAGGAGCAACCAGGAGGTCAGAAGAAAAAAGGCCCCTCATTCTTTTGGAAGATGAATAGGGGCGTCAGGGCTCTTATCTAATGAGCCCCCGAGAGCCCAAGGTAACTTTACAAGTAGGAGGCAAACCTGTGAACTTTTTAGCTGATACTGGTACAACTTACTCAGTTTTAACAGAAACTGCTGGTCTGTTATCCAAAGAAAAGACTGTAATTCAAGGAGCCACTGGGAAAGGGAAGGCATACCCACGGACACAGGCAAAAATTACTGACTTGGGAAAGGGAACCATCACGAATTCGTTTTTAGTTATGCCTGAATGTCCTTTTCCTTTGCTTGGAAGAGATTTGCTCCAGAAATTAAAAGCCACTATTTAAGCAACGAGTGGCATATCTCTCAAAGAGACTAGATCCGGTGGCTGGAGGAAGGCCTAGTTGCCTGAGAGCACTAGCTGCTTCTGCTATATTGACCAAAGACGCTTTAAAATTGACCTTGGGCCAAAATATTGAAATTGTGGTTCCACATGCAGTTGAAGCCATGCTGCGCAGCTCTCCTGAAAGATGGATTTCCAACGCCCGGATTACTCAGTACCAGGTACTGTTGCTTAACCCCCCACAGACCCAGTTTTTGAAAACTGCAGCCCTGAACCCTGCCACGCTGCTCCCGGATGATGACCCGCAGGCTCCATTGCATCACTGTGTTCAGCACCTTGAGCAGGTAACTGGACTACGGCCAGACTTGAAGGATGAGCCGTGGCCTAATCCGGATGCGGTATTATTTACCAAAGGAAGCAGTTTTGTATCCGACGGAGTAAGGTATGCCGGGGCAGCCGTAGTAACAGTCAGGGATGTGATATGGGCACAGGCCCTAAGCCATGGGACATTGGCACAGAGGGCTAAACTTATAGCTCTAACACAAGCTTTACGGTGGGGAAAGGATAAAACTGTAAACATCTATACTGACAGTAGATATGCCTTTGCAACGGCACATGTACATGGAGCCCTGTACAAGGAAAGAGGACTATTGACAACAGGGGGAAAAGAAATTAAGAACAAGGAGCAGATTTTGGCTCTTTTGGAGGCTATCTGGCTACCTAAGAAAGTGGCTATTATCCATTGCCCCGGCCATCAAAAAGGGGAAGGAGCGGTAGAAAAAGGAAACCGCTTGGCAGATAAAACAGCAAAGGAAGTAGCCAGAAAACCAGTGGGGACTAACGTCATAATTGGTCCCCTTCTTGTGCCTCCCTTGGTACAGGCTCCAAACTATAGCCCCCAAGATATAGAGTTGGGGAAGCAACTGCACGGGAAGTTTGAACATGGGTGGCTTTGGATTCCAGATGGAAGGCTGGTCCTCCCTGCTGCGCTTGGTAACACCTTAATTAGCCAGATGCATAATGCTACCCATCTTGGAGGAACTGCTAAAAAGAGACTATTATATTCCTGGACTAACCTCAAGGGCTCGGGATGTGAGTGCACGATGCCCAATATGTGCACAGGTCAACTCTCACCCCATCCCAAAGGAAAATATCGGCACTCGATTAAGAGGACAAGCTCCTGGAGAGCATTGGGAAGTGGACTTTACAGAAGTTGCTCCTGGCACTTTTGAATTTAAATATCTTCTGGTATTCATTGACACCTATTCTGGATGGACTGAGGCCTTCCCCACAAAGAAGGAAACTGCACAAGTAGTAGCTAAGAAATTAATTACAGAAATAGTGCCTCGATTTGGCTTGCCCTTATCATTGGGGTCCGACAATGGCCCGGCATTCATTGCCCAAACAAGTCAAATGTTAGCTAAGGTATTAGGGATCAATTGGAAATTACATTGTATTTACAGACCTCAGAGTTCAGGACAAGTAGAAAGGATGAATAGAACACTTAAGGAAACTTTAACTAAATTTAAGCTGGAAACTGGGGAGAATTGGGTGAGCCTTCTTCCTTTTGCTTTGTTATGGGCCCAGTTTACTCCATATATTATGGGAATTTCCCCTTATGAAATAATGTTTGGGAGACCTCCCCCTTTACTCCCTAAAATTGGAATTGAAAAGGTTACAATGAGTAATAATACAAATCTCCTTAAGTCTCTACAGGCCTTGCAACAAGCCCAAAATCAAGTCAAGGGCTTGATTAAAGCTGCTAGACCGACTCCGGGGACATCACAGCCTCACCCACATCATCCAGGCGATTGGGTGTGGATAAAGAAGATCCAGCCTGCTAGCATAGAGCCCCGGTGGGATGGTCCGTTTCCAGTAATCCTGACCACACCAACGGCTGTCACAGTTGCAGGAAAAAGACATTGGATTCACCATACTCACCTTAAGACAGCTCAACCTCCCCCGGAGACAGAGAAATGGAAGGCAACACCCACAGAGGATCCACTCAAGATAAGACTCTCGCGGGAATGATTATAATTGGGTTAATTGTTATCAATAATGTAAAAGGGAACCCTCATCAACCTCAACAGGCTAAATGGGAATTAATTAAATCAGAAACAGGCATTCCCATATTAGTAAACCAGACTATGTACCAGCCTACATTTCATGTGGATTTGTGTGATATATTAGGAAAGAAATTTAATTTTATAAGTGATGCTAATTTTTTATCTGGCCCCTGGTATGGTTGTGGCAGGGAGGACAAAGAAAGAGGTATTCAACAAGTAGAGTTATATATGTGTCCCAGAGAAGGCCAAAACACTTGCCATAAGCTAAACCAATATTATTGTGGTCATTGGGGTTGTGAAACCATAGCCCCTTGGAAGAACACAGACCCCTTTCTGACTCTTACACGACCTAGTCAGTCTTCCTGTGCCACAGCAGGGAAATGCAATCCTGTCATTTTTACTGTCAAAAATTGGGAAGATCCATCTTGGGTGATTGGAAAAACCTGGGGATTAAGGTTGTATGTTTTTGGAACTGATCCTGGAGTGTTAATAACAATACAGAAAAAGCCTGTCAGGATGCCACCGTTAGTTCTAGGTCCTGTTAGGCCTAATGACGGAGGGTTAAACGCCTTAACTCCTACACAGTCAGCAATTACTAGGAGCACTAATAATGCCAACAAAGGACATAGACCTAGACAGCCTTATAGACCCCCCAGGGATACTCCTGAATCTGTCTTGACCGTGCTGAATAATGTTTATAAGTTTGCTAATGACAGTAACTCAAATGCTACAAAGGATTGCTGGTTTTGTCTGAACCCTGCCCCACCTTACTATGTAGGACTTGGTGTCATTGCTAACCTTGGCACAGATCAAACTGCTATTAGGAATGTAACATCTCCGAATGTTACTATTTGCCCTTGGGGAACCAAAAACCCATCTGTAACGTTGGGAGATTTACAAGGAAAGGGAACTTGTGTGAATACTAACACCTATAGAGTTGATAAATCTAGGTATAAGGAAAATTGTAAATCATCTATTTTAGTAAATAGCACCTCTTCTACTTATTTAGCGGCCCCTAGTGGCACTTGGTTTGCTTGTAATACTGGTTTAACTCCCTGTATTAATCTTAACTATCGGAAAAATAATACTGGATTTTGTGTGCTGGTTCATGTTATACCTCAGGTGTATATGATGAGCGGACAAGAAGGAAGACAAGCAATAGATTTGTGGGGAGGATACAACTATCCTCGGCGTAAGCGAGCAGTTCCACTGCTTGTGCCGCTCCTAGTTGGCCTAGGAGTGGCAGGATCAGCTGCAATTGGGACTGCTGCTTTGGTTACAGGGAACCAAGGTATAGCCTGGCTCACAAAGCAGATTAATGACGATTTAAGCACTCTAGAGAAATCAATTAATCATCTTGAAACATCTCTTAATTCTTTAGCTGAAGTAGTACTGCCGAATAGAAGAGGTTTAGACCTCTTATTTCTTAAGCAAGGAGGTTTCTGTGTAGCACTAGGAGAAACTTGCTGTTTTTATGTTAATCATTCTGGAATTATTAGGGATAGTTTAGCATTAATTAGACAAAGAGTAAAAGACAGAAATGAGAAGTTAAAACAAGGAAGCAACTGGTATGAATCTTGGTTTAATGGAAACTCTTGGTTAACCACGTTATTGTCGGCTATAGCAGGACCATTGATAATTCTGCTGTTATTACTGACCTTTGGGCCATGCTTGATCAAATGGGTTAAGAGTTTAATCCAATCCAATATAACTGGGGCAAAGATTTTAATTTTAGGAGCGTCAGCCCCGACCCATTGGCCAGAAATCCCGACTTCTGACTCGAAGATTGAGTCATTCTAAAGAAAACCAGTGGGGAATGTAATAGCCCGCTGAAATATGAAAGGGTTAAAGAATAATTAAAACCTGAAACTGGACAAAAGAAGTCTATAACTTAGGCCTAGTTTCTGGAACCCCTAACCACATTCTGTTAATCATGAAACTTATAACAATGAGCTCATATGCTAACTGCCAATTTTAGCCTGTGTAACCCTGCTTGCTTGCGTGGCATGAAAAATAATCAATTGTATATAAGCTGAAAATTACTGTTTGGCCATCGCCCATGGGAACACTGGCTATTGTCCATGGGAACATAGGCAATCACCCATAGGAACATAACATTCTAACACAAGCTTTCTGCTTCTGTACTTCCCGCTTGCACACCTGACCAGTGGGTTGACAGGTAGTGAATAGGAGAAAGATGGACTTTTGTGTTTAAGACAGAATGAGGAATAGGATTTAGGGCTTAAAAACCTTGTATCTTGGCATTTCGAGGCTGCTCCTTTGCAAGGACAGCCGCCGGCTAATAAACTGTCTCCTGGTTAAGAGCACTCAAGTTGGGTCTGGTTATTCTGGACACAA